>NW_026889814.1:2985000-3011865 GCF_033153115.1 Saccostrea echinata
TAGGACAGTATGAACAACTTTATACAGTGTATTGTGCTACTTAAAGCATTCTTTTTCAATTAAGTCTTGGACCACAATATATATGTCTACAGTCCCCTGTCCTTTTCCATTTTTTTTCCGTAGTAGAACTGTATAGAAGTGTGAAGCAAGAAAAGAATTGTTTTCTATCATCTAAATTATAAAAATGGATTCTATTTAATTTAAACATATTTTCTTCCCTGTTAGAGAAGATTGACAACGGAAATTCATCTTCTCCGTGTTTTGTTAGATCTAGAATTTCCTGTTCGTTATATACATTATAGAGATTTTTCAAAATACATTGTACATGTTGCACGTAGTTAAGTACGTTTTAAGTTGATTTTTGCGTTTCCGTCCCTGTTTCAAGGAAAAACCCATAAGTATTTTAAAGGAATATATCTAAAACATCAGCATGGTTTTTATACGTCTAGATGACATACAAATATATGATACATATCAGTCAAATAAATTCTTAGAACTGAACTTAATCTTTATCTGGGTTATGTTAAACGGGTCAATCTGTTCAAAATATTTACTTGAGGGGATGGATCGAAGAATCGAAGAAAATAGATCTATGAAGATAGAAAATAAATAATTCAGCTCTGTAAAAACATGAACAAGGAAAATGACGACAACCCATATTTTTCAACCCATTTGAAAATCAGAATAGAAAGCTGTGTTTTTTTCCTTGTTTACAAGAATATAAGGGCTTATAACTTCTTTATTCCTATACCAATTTTCCTGAATGATGCATCAATGGACAGGAAATAATCAGTACTTTCTATTTTTACTACTTTCGGGGTATTTGTAAACTTAATTTTTTTTTGTCAATCATGGAGAAACAATGAATTCAAGGGTGAGGGATATAAAATTTTGTGCAAAAATGCATTGATTTTTTAAAATAAGAGAAATGGACCCGTATGAGTGCTTGATTATGATTTTGCTTGATGTATTTAAAATTATGAAAGAGAATAAAAATGGTATAAGTACATTAATAGGCTAACCGATGACTTAAAATTTGGGTGCAGTTGTGGCTAGATGGAAGCATTTTAAAAGAATTTGCATATAGAACTGTGCATGCTGTAAAATCTTTATTAATGATTGAATTTTCCTGAAATTTGGCATAATGTCACTACATAGTCTGTAGTATGACTTATGATGTTAAATGTTGTAAAATCAAGAAAATTCTTTTCATATTGGGTACATACCTCTAATTATTTTTAGAATCGGTAGGAGAAGAAAGTAGTGCAGAAAAAATTACAAGTTCTTTAATTTGCAGACCTGAGTAAAAAAAACTGTGATAAGGTATTAAACTGAGCCTCATACTTGTTGATAAGGAGTATGTTCCCTTGCAAAAAAGCTTGGCAGATGTAATTTATCAAGAAGATCAGCAGAATTATTTTATGTATTATAACACCAGTGAGAAGTCTTGAAATCCCCTACTTTCACTTTCATTTTCAGAGGTTAACGCAGACAGACGCATTTTGCCGGAAAACGAATCTGACATGCCACCTCGAGATTTTAACCAAGGAAAGACAACTTGATGTGCTTTGATTTGAGGGGTCACTCAATGCTGAACGAAAATTAGGGACATTGCTATGTGAAGAAATGTTAACATTGCCGCCTATGGGAAAACAATTAGTGGGCTGTACCCAATATGTGAAGCCTATTGGTAAGAGAAAATTCTCACAGATCTTTACTTTGTTTTGAACTCGGTGTTTACTATCATTTCCAATTGTTTAAATTTATGAAAGAAGCAAATTTTAATTTGTTTATACATATTTTGAAACAAATCGATTTGTTAATACCCCTCCCCCCCCTTTTAGGAACAGACAGCTTATGCGCATATCTCCCATTGTGTACACATGTAGCATGTAAATTAAATGTATCGATTCTATACAATTTATTAATTCCGAGCCATTAATAGATATTTAGAAAAGGAACAATTATTTTAGAAGTACATCCACCACTATTGTTTATCATTAATACACAAAAGTTCAGAAATGAGGTCGGAATCAGTATTCAGTGAAGTTCAAGGTCAAAGTGAAAGTAGAATGGCAGTAAGTTATCAACACTGCTTAGTGCAGCTATGCTACCTAATGCAGAGTCTTGCAGTATGTAGGTGATATGCATTTGTCATTTTATGAAAGAGGTAAAGAAAAAAGAGGTTTCCATGCTTTATTACAATATTTGTAAATGAAAACTTTTATTTTCATGGAATAGAATTACATGAACGAGGACATACATGTGCATTTTTTCAAAGAAGTCGGTCAGGCTACAGTTGTGTAGAAGTTAAGCAGTGTGTGTGTGAACATGCACACTAACATTTTTTTTTTTTATATTTTATTAACTGGATTACATGTATTTGTCTAATGTATAATTATTGTCAGTTACATGCTTTTTACCTGTATTATTAATTTACATGTAATTTAACAATGCTGAAACTAATCAGTGCAAATTCATAATTTTCAATTGATATCAAATTAAGGGCATCAGGGAATGTTGTAGGATTGTGTGTGTTTGATGTCTGTCTGTGAATGTTTTAGGTGCTTTTTGATGCTGATTAATTATTGCACCATTTTTTAAATTGATTTTTTTTTTAGGTTCATGGTGATACAGGTTAACTTTGAGGTTCATGCAGATGGTGTTTAAAACTATCAGTCAGGAAAAACAAACTCATTTGAACACAGCTTGAGTCTTCATATATAAAATGATGGCAGTGCTTTTAATATGTAAGTTGAATTTTCTAAAGCTTCTTTGTGTGTATGTGTGTGTGTGCGGGAGGAGGGGGGGGGGGTGTTAAAGCTTAGTAAATGTAGATTTTAAATGAATATTTGAGCAATGAAAGTGAACATCAAACTAATCTGTACATGTATGCTATATATTTTACAGCTAATATGTTTTAAAGAGAATTTCAAAACAGTTACATTCATAGTGTCGTGTACGATAAAATATTAAGATTAAAAAATATAAGAGTTGAAATTTCTTTAATATTTGTCAGTCAGAATGAGCGACTTGTAAGGAAATTCAAAACTTTCAAAGTTCTCTTTCATTTTCCTACAAATTACAAAATGGTTACCATGGAAACAAAACATTTTCTGTAGACTATTTATTTGATCTGCTCATGCAAGTATTTTTGTTATTTTATAGTTATAATGAATATTTTAGTTCTAATTTCAACTTTAATTAAAAGTACGGGAAAAGTAACACTACATGTGTAATAAGCAATCCATTATTATGATGTCATTATGACGTCATAGATGAGTGACCTTGCATTGGCGTAAAAATTGCTTTGAAACAGATGAATGTTTACAAGAATATAAGGGCTTATAACTTCTTTATTCCTATACCAATTTTCCTGAATGATGCATCAATGGACAGGAAATAATCAGTACTTTCTATTTTTACTACTTTCGGGGTATTTGTAAACTTAATTTTTTTTTGTCAATCATGGAGAAACAATGAATTCAAGGGTGAGGGATATAAAATTTTGTGCAAAAATGCATTGATTTTTTAAAATAAGAGAAATGGACCCGTATGAGTGCTTGATTATGATTTTGCTTGATGTATTTAAAATTATGAAAGAGAATAAAAATGGTATAAGTACATTAATAGGCTAACCGATGACTTAAAATTTGGGTGCAGTTGTGGCTAGATGGAAGCATTTTAAAAGAATTTGCATATAGAACTGTGCATGCTGTAAAATCTTTATTAATGATTGAATTTTCCTGAAATTTGGCATAATGTCACTACATAGTCTGTAGTATGACTTATGATGTTAAATGTTGTAAAATCAAGAAAATTCTTTTCATATTGGGTACATACCTCTAATTATTTTTAGAATCGGTAGGAGAAGAAAGTAGTGCAGAAAAAATTACAAGTTCTTTAATTTGCAGACCTGAGTAAAAAAAACTGTGATAAGGTATTAAACTGAGCCTCATACTTGTTGATAAGGAGTATGTTCCCTTGCAAAAAAGCTTGGCAGATGTAATTTATCAAGAAGATCAGCAGAATTATTTTATGTATTATAACACCAGTGAGAAGTCTTGAAATCCCCTACTTTCACTTTCATTTTCAGAGGTTAACGCAGACAGACGCATTTTGCCGGAAAACGAATCTGACATGCCACCTCGAGATTTTAACCAAGGAAAGACAACTTGATGTGCTTTGATTTGAGGGGTCACTCAATGCTGAACGAAAATTAGGGACATTGCTATGTGAAGAAATGTTAACATTGCCGCCTATGGGAAAACAATTAGTGGGCTGTACCCAATATGTGAAGCCTATTGGTAAGAGAAAATTCTCACAGATCTTTACTTTGTTTTGAACTCGGTGTTTACTATCATTTCCAATTGTTTAAATTTATGAAAGAAGCAAATTTTAATTTGTTTATACATATTTTGAAACAAATCGATTTGTTAATACCCCTCCCCCCCCTTTTAGGAACAGACAGCTTATGCGCATATCTCCCATTGTGTACACATGTAGCATGTAAATTAAATGTATCGATTCTATACAATTTATTAATTCCGAGCCATTAATAGATATTTAGAAAAGGAACAATTATTTTAGAAGTACATCCACCACTATTGTTTATCATCAATACACAAAAGTTCAGAAATGAGGTCGGAATCAGTATTCAGTGAAGTTCAAGGTCAAAGTGAAAGTAGAATGGCAGTAAGTTATCAACACTGCTTAGTGCAGCTATGCTACCTAATGCAGAGTCTTGCAGTATGTAGGTGATATGCATTTGTCATTTTATGAAAGAGGTAAAGAAAAAAGAGGTTTCCATGCTTTATTACAATATTTGTAAATGAAAACTTTTATTTTCATGGAATAGAATTACATGAACGAGGACATACATGTGCATTTTTTCAAAGAAGTCGGTCAGGCTACAGTTGTGTAGAAGTTAAGCAGTGTGTGTGTGAACATGCACACTAACATTTTTTTTTTTTATATTTTATTAACTGGATTACATGTATTTGTCTAATGTATAATTATTGTCAGTTACATGCTTTTTACCTGTATTATTAATTTACATGTAATTTAACAATGCTGAAACTAATCAGTGCAAATTCATAATTTTCAATTGATATCAAATTAAGGGCATCAGGGAATGTTGTAGGATTGTGTGTGTTTGATGTCTGTCTGTGAATGTTTTAGGTGCTTTTTGATGCTGATTAATTATTGCACCATTTTTTAAATTGATTTTTTTTTTAGGTTCATGGTGATACAGGTTAACTTTGAGGTTCATGCAGATGGTGTTTAAAACTATCAGTCAGGAAAAACAAACTCATTTGAACACAGCTTGAGTCTTCATATATAAAATGATGGCAGTGCTTTTAATATGTAAGTTGAATTTTCTAAAGCTTCTTTGTGTGTATGTGTGTGTGTGCGGGAGGAGGGGGGGGGGGTGTTAAAGCTTAGTAAATGTAGATTTTAAATGAATATTTGAGCAATGAAAGTGAACATCAAACTAATCTGTACATGTATGCTATATATTTTACAGCTAATATGTTTTAAAGAGAATTTCAAAACAGTTACATTCATAGTGTCGTGTACGATAAAATATTAAGATTAAAAAATATAAGAGTTGAAATTTCTTTAATATTTGTCAGTCAGAATGAGCGACTTGTAAGGAAATTCAAAACTTTCAAAGTTCTCTTTCATTTTCCTACAAATTACAAAATGGTTACCATGGAAACAAAACATTTTCTGTAGACTATTTATTTGATCTGCTCATGCAAGTATTTTTGTTATTTTATAGTTATAATGAATATTTTAGTTCTAATTTCAACTTTAATTAAAAGTACGGGAAAAGTAACACTACATGTGTAATAAGCAATCCATTATTATGATGTCATTATGACGTCATAGATGAGTGACCTTGCATTGGCGTAAAAATTGCTTTGAAACAGATGAATGTTTACAAGAATATAAGGGCTTATAACTTCTTTATTCCTATACCAATTTTCCTGAATGATGCATCAATGGACAGGAAATAATCAGTACTTTCTATTTTTACTACTTTCGGGGTATTTGTAAACTTAATTTTTTTTTGTCAATCATGGAGAAACAATGAATTCAAGGGTGAGGGATATAAAATTTTGTGCAAAAATGCATTGATTTTTTAAAATAAGAGAAATGGACCCGTATGAGTGCTTGATTATGATTTTGCTTGATGTATTTAAAATTATGAAAGAGAATAAAAATGGTATAAGTACATTAATAGGCTAACCGATGACTTAAAATTTGGGTGCAGTTGTGGCTAGATGGAAGCATTTTAAAAGAATTTGCATATAGAACTGTGCATGCTGTAAAATCTTTATTAATGATTGAATTTTCCTGAAATTTGGCATAATGTCACTACATAGTCTGTAGTATGACTTATGATGTTAAATGTTGTAAAATCAAGAAAATTCTTTTCATATTGGGTACATACCTCTAATTATTTTTAGAATCGGTAGGAGAAGAAAGTAGTGCAGAAAAAATTACAAGTTCTTTAATTTGCAGACCTGAGTAAAAAAAACTGTGATAAGGTATTAAACTGAGCCTCATACTTGTTGATAAGGAGTATGTTCCCTTGCAAAAAAGCTTGGCAGATGTAATTTATCAAGAAGATCAGCAGAATTATTTTATGTATTATAACACCAGTGAGAAGTCTTGAAATCCCCTACTTTCACTTTCATTTTCAGAGGTTAACGCAGACAGACGCATTTTGCCGGAAAACGAATCTGACATGCCACCTCGAGATTTTAACCAAGGAAAGACAACTTGATGTGCTTTGATTTGAGGGGTCACTCAATGCTGAACGAAAATTAGGGACATTGCTATGTGAAGAAATGTTAACATTGCCGCCTATGGGAAAACAATTAGTGGGCTGTACCCAATATGTGAAGCCTATTGGTAAGAGAAAATTCTCACAGATCTTTACTTTGTTTTGAACTCGGTGTTTACTATCATTTCCAATTGTTTAAATTTATGAAAGAAGCAAATTTTAATTTGTTTATACATATTTTGAAACAAATCGATTTGTTAATACCCCTCCCCCCCCTTTTAGGAACAGACAGCTTATGCGCATATCTCCCATTGTGTACACATGTAGCATGTAAATTAAATGTATCGATTCTATACAATTTATTAATTCCGAGCCATTAATAGATATTTAGAAAAGGAACAATTATTTTAGAAGTACATCCACCACTATTGTTTATCATCAATACACAAAAGTTCAGAAATGAGGTCGGAATCAGTATTCAGTGAAGTTCAAGGTCAAAGTGAAAGTAGAATGGCAGTAAGTTATCAACACTGCTTAGTGCAGCTATGCTACCTAATGCAGAGTCTTGCAGTATGTAGGTGATATGCATTTGTCATTTTATGAAAGAGGTAAAGAAAAAAGAGGTTTCCATGCTTTATTACAATATTTGTAAATGAAAACTTTTATTTTCATGGAATAGAATTACATGAACGAGGACATACATGTGCATTTTTTCAAAGAAGTCGGTCAGGCTACAGTTGTGTAGAAGTTAAGCAGTGTGTGTGTGAACATGCACACTAACATTTTTTTTTTTTATATTTTATTAACTGGATTACATGTATTTGTCTAATGTATAATTATTGTCAGTTACATGCTTTTTACCTGTATTATTAATTTACATGTAATTTAACAATGCTGAAACTAATCAGTGCAAATTCATAATTTTCAATTGATATCAAATTAAGGGCATCAGGGAATGTTGTAGGATTGTGTGTGTTTGATGTCTGTCTGTGAATGTTTTAGGTGCTTTTTGATGCTGATTAATTATTGCACCATTTTTTAAATTGATTTTTTTTTTAGGTTCATGGTGATACAGGTTAACTTTGAGGTTCATGCAGATGGTGTTTAAAACTATCAGTCAGGAAAAACAAACTCATTTGAACACAGCTTGAGTCTTCATATATAAAATGATGGCAGTGCTTTTAATATGTAAGTTGAATTTTCTAAAGCTTCTTTGTGTGTATGTGTGTGTGTGCGGGAGGAGGGGGGGGGGGTGTTAAAGCTTAGTAAATGTAGATTTTAAATGAATATTTGAGCAATGAAAGTGAACATCAAACTAATCTGTACATGTATGCTATATATTTTACAGCTAATATGTTTTAAAGAGAATTTCAAAACAGTTACATTCATAGTGTCGTGTACGATAAAATATTAAGATTAAAAAATATAAGAGTTGAAATTTCTTTAATATTTGTCAGTCAGAATGAGCGACTTGTAAGGAAATTCAAAACTTTCAAAGTTCTCTTTCATTTTCCTACAAATTACAAAATGGTTACCATGGAAACAAAACATTTTCTGTAGACTATTTATTTGATCTGCTCATGCAAGTATTTTTGTTATTTTATAGTTATAATGAATATTTTAGTTCTAATTTCAACTTTAATTAAAAGTACGGGAAAAGTAACACTACATGTGTAATAAGCAATCCATTATTATGATGTCATTATGACGTCATAGATGAGTGACCTTGCATTGGCGTAAAAATTGCTTTGAAACAGATGAATGTTTACAAGAATATAAGGGCTTATAACTTCTTTATTCCTATACCAATTTTCCTGAATGATGCATCAATGGACAGGAAATAATCAGTACTTTCTATTTTTACTACTTTCGGGGTATTTGTAAACTTAATTTTTTTTTGTCAATCATGGAGAAACAATGAATTCAAGGGTGAGGGATATAAAATTTTGTGCAAAAATGCATTGATTTTTTAAAATAAGAGAAATGGACCCGTATGAGTGCTTGATTATGATTTTGCTTGATGTATTTAAAATTATGAAAGAGAATAAAAATGGTATAAGTACATTAATAGGCTAACCGATGACTTAAAATTTGGGTGCAGTTGTGGCTAGATGGAAGCATTTTAAAAGAATTTGCATATAGAACTGTGCATGCTGTAAAATCTTTATTAATGATTGAATTTTCCTGAAATTTGGCATAATGTCACTACATAGTCTGTAGTATGACTTATGATGTTAAATGTTGTAAAATCAAGAAAATTCTTTTCATATTGGGTACATACCTCTAATTATTTTTAGAATCGGTAGGAGAAGAAAGTAGTGCAGAAAAAATTACAAGTTCTTTAATTTGCAGACCTGAGTAAAAAAAACTGTGATAAGGTATTAAACTGAGCCTCATACTTGTTGATAAGGAGTATGTTCCCTTGCAAAAAAGCTTGGCAGATGTAATTTATCAAGAAGATCAGCAGAATTATTTTATGTATTATAACACCAGTGAGAAGTCTTGAAATCCCCTACTTTCACTTTCATTTTCAGAGGTTAACGCAGACAGACGCATTTTGCCGGAAAACGAATCTGACATGCCACCTCGAGATTTTAACCAAGGAAAGACAACTTGATGTGCTTTGATTTGAGGGGTCACTCAATGCTGAACGAAAATTAGGGACATTGCTATGTGAAGAAATGTTAACATTGCCGCCTATGGGAAAACAATTAGTGGGCTGTACCCAATATGTGAAGCCTATTGGTAAGAGAAAATTCTCACAGATCTTTACTTTGTTTTGAACTCGGTGTTTACTATCATTTCCAATTGTTTAAATTTATGAAAGAAGCAAATTTTAATTTGTTTATACATATTTTGAAACAAATCGATTTGTTAATACCCCTCCCCCCCCTTTTAGGAACAGACAGCTTATGCGCATATCTCCCATTGTGTACACATGTAGCATGTAAATTAAATGTATCGATTCTATACAATTTATTAATTCCGAGCCATTAATAGATATTTAGAAAAGGAACAATTATTTTAGAAGTACATCCACCACTATTGTTTATCATCAATACACAAAAGTTCAGAAATGAGGTCGGAATCAGTATTCAGTGAAGTTCAAGGTCAAAGTGAAAGTAGAATGGCAGTAAGTTATCAACACTGCTTAGTGCAGCTATGCTACCTAATGCAGAGTCTTGCAGTATGTAGGTGATATGCATTTGTCATTTTATGAAAGAGGTAAAGAAAAAAGAGGTTTCCATGCTTTATTACAATATTTGTAAATGAAAACTTTTATTTTCATGGAATAGAATTACATGAACGAGGACATACATGTGCATTTTTTCAAAGAAGTCGGTCAGGCTACAGTTGTGTAGAAGTTAAGCAGTGTGTGTGTGAACATGCACACTAACATTTTTTTTTTTTATATTTTATTAACTGGATTACATGTATTTGTCTAATGTATAATTATTGTCAGTTACATGCTTTTTACCTGTATTATTAATTTACATGTAATTTAACAATGCTGAAACTAATCAGTGCAAATTCATAATTTTCAATTGATATCAAATTAAGGGCATCAGGGAATGTTGTAGGATTGTGTGTGTTTGATGTCTGTCTGTGAATGTTTTAGGTGCTTTTTGATGCTGATTAATTATTGCACCATTTTTTAAATTGATTTTTTTTTTAGGTTCATGGTGATACAGGTTAACTTTGAGGTTCATGCAGATGGTGTTTAAAACTATCAGTCAGGAAAAACAAACTCATTTGAACACAGCTTGAGTCTTCATATATAAAATGATGGCAGTGCTTTTAATATGTAAGTTGAATTTTCTAAAGCTTCTTTGTGTGTATGTGTGTGTGTGCGGGAGGAGGGGGGGGGGGTGTTAAAGCTTAGTAAATGTAGATTTTAAATGAATATTTGAGCAATGAAAGTGAACATCAAACTAATCTGTACATGTATGCTATATATTTTACAGCTAATATGTTTTAAAGAGAATTTCAAAACAGTTACATTCATAGTGTCGTGTACGATAAAATATTAAGATTAAAAAATATAAGAGTTGAAATTTCTTTAATATTTGTCAGTCAGAATGAGCGACTTGTAAGGAAATTCAAAACTTTCAAAGTTCTCTTTCATTTTCCTACAAATTACAAAATGGTTACCATGGAAACAAAACATTTTCTGTAGACTATTTATTTGATCTGCTCATGCAAGTATTTTTGTTATTTTATAGTTATAATGAATATTTTAGTTCTAATTTCAACTTTAATTAAAAGTACGGGAAAAGTAACACTACATGTGTAATAAGCAATCCATTATTATGATGTCATTATGACGTCATAGATGAGTGACCTTGCATTGGCGTAAAAATTGCTTTGAAACAGATGAATGTTTACAAGAATATAAGGGCTTATAACTTCTTTATTCCTATACCAATTTTCCTGAATGATGCATCAATGGACAGGAAATAATCAGTACTTTCTATTTTTACTACTTTCGGGGTATTTGTAAACTTAATTTTTTTTTGTCAATCATGGAGAAACAATGAATTCAAGGGTGAGGGATATAAAATTTTGTGCAAAAATGCATTGATTTTTTAAAATAAGAGAAATGGACCCGTATGAGTGCTTGATTATGATTTTGCTTGATGTATTTAAAATTATGAAAGAGAATAAAAATGGTATAAGTACATTAATAGGCTAACCGATGACTTAAAATTTGGGTGCAGTTGTGGCTAGATGGAAGCATTTTAAAAGAATTTGCATATAGAACTGTGCATGCTGTAAAATCTTTATTAATGATTGAATTTTCCTGAAATTTGGCATAATGTCACTACATAGTCTGTAGTATGACTTATGATGTTAAATGTTGTAAAATCAAGAAAATTCTTTTCATATTGGGTACATACCTCTAATTATTTTTAGAATCGGTAGGAGAAGAAAGTAGTGCAGAAAAAATTACAAGTTCTTTAATTTGCAGACCTGAGTAAAAAAAACTGTGATAAGGTATTAAACTGAGCCTCATACTTGTTGATAAGGAGTATGTTCCCTTGCAAAAAAGCTTGGCAGATGTAATTTATCAAGAAGATCAGCAGAATTATTTTATGTATTATAACACCAGTGAGAAGTCTTGAAATCCCCTACTTTCACTTTCATTTTCAGAGGTTAACGCAGACAGACGCATTTTGCCGGAAAACGAATCTGACATGCCACCTCGAGATTTTAACCAAGGAAAGACAACTTGATGTGCTTTGATTTGAGGGGTCACTCAATGCTGAACGAAAATTAGGGACATTGCTATGTGAAGAAATGTTAACATTGCCGCCTATGGGAAAACAATTAGTGGGCTGTACCCAATATGTGAAGCCTATTGGTAAGAGAAAATTCTCACAGATCTTTACTTTGTTTTGAACTCGGTGTTTACTATCATTTCCAATTGTTTAAATTTATGAAAGAAGCAAATTTTAATTTGTTTATACATATTTTGAAACAAATCGATTTGTTAATACCCCTCCCCCCCCTTTTAGGAACAGACAGCTTATGCGCATATCTCCCATTGTGTACACATGTAGCATGTAAATTAAATGTATCGATTCTATACAATTTATTAATTCCGAGCCATTAATAGATATTTAGAAAAGGAACAATTATTTTAGAAGTACATCCACCACTATTGTTTATCATCAATACACAAAAGTTCAGAAATGAGGTCGGAATCAGTATTCAGTGAAGTTCAAGGTCAAAGTGAAAGTAGAATGGCAGTAAGTTATCAACACTGCTTAGTGCAGCTATGCTACCTAATGCAGAGTCTTGCAGTATGTAGGTGATATGCATTTGTCATTTTATGAAAGAGGTAAAGAAAAAAGAGGTTTCCATGCTTTATTACAATATTTGTAAATGAAAACTTTTATTTTCATGGAATAGAATTACATGAACGAGGACATACATGTGCATTTTTTCAAAGAAGTCGGTCAGGCTACAGTTGTGTAGAAGTTAAGCAGTGTGTGTGTGAACATGCACACTAACATTTTTTTTTTTTATATTTTATTAACTGGATTACATGTATTTGTCTAATGTATAATTATTGTCAGTTACATGCTTTTTACCTGTATTATTAATTTACATGTAATTTAACAATGCTGAAACTAATCAGTGCAAATTCATAATTTTCAATTGATATCAAATTAAGGGCATCAGGGAATGTTGTAGGATTGTGTGTGTTTGATGTCTGTCTGTGAATGTTTTAGGTGCTTTTTGATGCTGATTAATTATTGCACCATTTTTTAAATTGATTTTTTTTTTAGGTTCATGGTGATACAGGTTAACTTTGAGGTTCATGCAGATGGTGTTTAAAACTATCAGTCAGGAAAAACAAACTCATTTGAACACAGCTTGAGTCTTCATATATAAAATGATGGCAGTGCTTTTAATATGTAAGTTGAATTTTCTAAAGCTTCTTTGTGTGTATGTGTGTGTGTGCGGGAGGAGGGGGGGGGGGTGTTAAAGCTTAGTAAATGTAGATTTTAAATGAATATTTGAGCAATGAAAGTGAACATCAAACTAATCTGTACATGTATGCTATATATTTTACAGCTAATATGTTTTAAAGAGAATTTCAAAACAGTTACATTCATAGTGTCGTGTACGATAAAATATTAAGATTAAAAAATATAAGAGTTGAAATTTCTTTAATATTTGTCAGTCAGAATGAGCGACTTGTAAGGAAATTCAAAACTTTCAAAGTTCTCTTTCATTTTCCTACAAATTACAAAATGGTTACCATGGAAACAAAACATTTTCTGTAGACTATTTATTTGATCTGCTCATGCAAGTATTTTTGTTATTTTATAGTTATAATGAATATTTTAGTTCTAATTTCAACTTTAATTAAAAGTACGGGAAAAGTAACACTACATGTGTAATAAGCAATCCATTATTATGATGTCATTATGACGTCATAGATGAGTGACCTTGCATTGGCGTAAAAATTGCTTTGAAACAGATGAATGTTTACAAGAATATAAGGGCTTATAACTTCTTTATTCCTATACCAATTTTCCTGAATGATGCATCAATGGACAGGAAATAATCAGTACTTTCTATTTTTACTACTTTCGGGGTATTTGTAAACTTAATTTTTTTTTGTCAATCATGGAGAAACAATGAATTCAAGGGTGAGGGATATAAAATTTTGTGCAAAAATGCATTGATTTTTTAAAATAAGAGAAATGGACCCGTATGAGTGCTTGATTATGATTTTGCTTGATGTATTTAAAATTATGAAAGAGAATAAAAATGGTATAAGTACATTAATAGGCTAACCGATGACTTAAAATTTGGGTGCAGTTGTGGCTAGATGGAAGCATTTTAAAAGAATTTGCATATAGAACTGTGCATGCTGTAAAATCTTTATTAATGATTGAATTTTCCTGAAATTTGGCATAATGTCACTACATAGTCTGTAGTATGACTTATGATGTTAAATGTTGTAAAATCAAGAAAATTCTTTTCATATTGGGTACATACCTCTAATTATTTTTAGAATCGGTAGGAGAAGAAAGTAGTGCAGAAAAAATTACAAGTTCTTTAATTTGCAGACCTGAGTAAAAAAAACTGTGATAAGGTATTAAACTGAGCCTCATACTTGTTGATAAGGAGTATGTTCCCTTGCAAAAAAGCTTGGCAGATGTAATTTATCAAGAAGATCAGCAGAATTATTTTATGTATTATAACACCAGTGAGAAGTCTTGAAATCCCCTACTTTCACTTTCATTTTCAGAGGTTAACGCAGACAGACGCATTTTGCCGGAAAACGAATCTGACATGCCACCTCGAGATTTTAACCAAGGAAAGACAACTTGATGTGCTTTGATTTGAGGGGTCACTCAATGCTGAACGAAAATTAGGGACATTGCTATGTGAAGAAATGTTAACATTGCCGCCTATGGGAAAACAATTAGTGGGCTGTACCCAATATGTGAAGCCTATTGGTAAGAGAAAATTCTCACAGATCTTTACTTTGTTTTGAACTCGGTGTTTACTATCATTTCCAATTGTTTAAATTTATGAAAGAAGCAAATTTTAATTTGTTTATACATATTTTGAAACAAATCGATTTGTTAATACCCCTCCCCCCCCTTTTAGGAACAGACAGCTTATGCGCATATCTCCCATTGTGTACACATGTAGCATGTAAATTAAATGTATCGATTCTATACAATTTATTAATTCCGAGCCATTAATAGATATTTAGAAAAGGAACAATTATTTTAGAAGTACATCCACCACTATTGTTTATCATCAATACACAAAAGTTCAGAAATGAGGTCGGAATCAGTATTCAGTGAAGTTCAAGGTCAAAGTGAAAGTAGAATGGCAGTAAGTTATCAACACTGCTTAGTGCAGCTATGCTACCTAATGCAGAGTCTTGCAGTATGTAGGTGATATGCATTTGTCATTTTATGAAAGAGGTAAAGAAAAAAGAGGTTTCCATGCTTTATTACAATATTTGTAAATGAAAACTTTTATTTTCATGGAATAGAATTACATGAACGAGGACATACATGTGCATTTTTTCAAAGAAGTCGGTCAGGCTACAGTTGTGTAGAAGTTAAGCAGTGTGTGTGTGAACATGCACACTAACATTTTTTTTTTTTATATTTTATTAACTGGATTACATGTATTTGTCTAATGTATAATTATTGTCAGTTACATGCTTTTTACCTGTATTATTAATTTACATGTAATTTAACAATGCTGAAACTAATCAGTGCAAATTCATAATTTTCAATTGATATCAAATTAAGGGCATCAGGGAATGTTGTAGGATTGTGTGTGTTTGATGTCTGTCTGTGAATGTTTTAGGTGCTTTTTGATGCTGATTAATTATTGCACCATTTTTTAAATTGATTTTTTTTTTAGGTTCATGGTGATACAGGTTAACTTTGAGGTTCATGCAGATGGTGTTTAAAACTATCAGTCAGGAAAAACAAACTCATTTGAACACAGCTTGAGTCTTCATATATAAAATGATGGCAGTGCTTTTAATATGTAAGTTGAATTTTCTAAAGCTTCTTTGTGTGTATGTGTGTGTGTGCGGGAGGAGGGGGGGGGGGTGTTAAAGCTTAGTAAATGTAGATTTTAAATGAATATTTGAGCAATGAAAGTGAACATCAAACTAATCTGTACATGTATGCTATATATTTTACAGCTAATATGTTTTAAAGAGAATTTCAAAACAGTTACATTCATAGTGTCGTGTACGATAAAATATTAAGATTAAAAAATATAAGAGTTGAAATTTCTTTAATATTTGTCAGTCAGAATGAGCGACTTGTAAGGAAATTCAAAACTTTCAAAGTTCTCTTTCATTTTCCTACAAATTACAAAATGGTTACCATGGAAACAAAACATTTTCTGTAGACTATTTATTTGATCTGCTCATGCAAGTATTTTTGTTATTTTATAGTTATAATGAATATTTTAGTTCTAATTTCAACTTTAATTAAAAGTACGGGAAAAGTAACACTACATGTGTAATAAGCAATCCATTATTATGATGTCATTATGACGTCATAGATGAGTGACCTTGCATTGGCGTAAAAATTGCTTTGAAACAGATGAATGTTTACAAGAATATAAGGGCTTATAACTTCTTTATTCCTATACCAATTTTCCTGAATGATGCATCAATGGACAGGAAATAATCAGTACTTTCTATTTTTACTACTTTCGGGGTATTTGTAAACTTAATTTTTTTTTGTCAATCATGGAGAAACAATGAATTCAAGGGTGAGGGATATAAAATTTTGTGCAAAAATGCATTGATTTTTTAAAATAAGAGAAATGGACCCGTATGAGTGCTTGATTATGATTTTGCTTGATGTATTTAAAATTATGAAAGAGAATAAAAATGGTATAAGTACATTAATAGGCTAACCGATGACTTAAAATTTGGGTGCAGTTGTGGCTAGATGGAAGCATTTTAAAAGAATTTGCATATAGAACTGTGCATGCTGTAAAATCTTTATTAATGATTGAATTTTCCTGAAATTTGGCACAATGTCACTACATAGTCTGTAGTATGACTTATGATGTTAAATGTTGTAAAATCAAGAAAATTCTTTTCATATTGGGTACATACCTCTAATTATTTTTAGAATCGGTAGGAGAAGAAAGTAGTGCAGAAAAAATTACAAGTTCTTTAATTTGCAGACCTGAGTAAAAAAAACTGTGATAAGGTATTAAACTGAGCCTCATACTTGTTGATAAGGAGTATGTTCCCTTGCAAAAAAGCTTGGCAGATGTAATTTATCAAGAAGATCAGCAGAATTATTTTATGTATTATAACACCAGTGAGAAGTCTTGAAATCCCCTACTTTCACTTTCATTTTCAGAGGTTAACGCAGACAGACGCATTTTGCCGGAAAACGAATCTGACATGCCACCTCGAGATTTTAACCAAGGAAAGACAACTTGATGTGCTTTGATTTGAGGGGTCACTCAATGCTGAACGAAAATTAGGGACATTGCTATGTGAAGAAATGTTAACATTGCCGCCTATGGGAAAACAATTAGTGGGCTGTACCCAATATGTGAAGCCTATTGGTAAGAGAAAATTCTCACAGATCTTTACTTTGTTTTGAACTCGGTGTTTACTATCATTTCCAATTGTTTAAATTTATGAAAGAAGCAAATTTTAATTTGTTTATACATATTTTGAAACAAATCGATTTGTTAATACCCCTCCCCCCCCTTTTAGGAACAGACAGCTTATGCGCATATCTCCCATTGTGTACACATGTAGCATGTAAATTAAATGTATCGATTCTATACAATTTATTAATTCCGAGCCATTAATAGATATTTAGAAAAGGAACAATTATTTTAGAAGTACATCCACCACTATTGTTTATCATCAATACACAAAAGTTCAGAAATGAGGTCGGAATCAGTATTCAGTGAAGTTCAAGGTCAAAGTGAAAGTAGAATGGCAGTAAGTTATCAACACTGCTTAGTGCAGCTATGCTACCTAATGCAGAGTCTTGCAGTATGTAGGTGATATGCATTTGTCATTTTATGAAAGAGGTAAAGAAAAAAGAGGTTTCCATGCTTTATTACAATATTTGTAAATGAAAACTTTTATTTTCATGGAATAGAATTACATGAACGAGGACATACATGTGCATTTTTTCAAAGAAGTCGGTCAGGCTACAGTTGTGTAGAAGTTAAGCAGTGTGTGTGTGAACATGCACACTAACATTTTTTTTTTTTATATTTTATTAACTGGATTACATGTATTTGTCTAATGTATAATTATTGTCAGTTACATGCTTTTTACCTGTATTATTAATTTACATGTAATTTAACAATGCTGAAACTAATCAGTGCAAATTCATAATTTTCAATTGATATCAAATTAAGGGCATCAGGGAATGTTGTAGGATTGTGTGTGTTTGATGTCTGTCTGTGAATGTTTTAGGTGCTTTTTGATGCTGATTAATTATTGCACCATTTTTTAAATTGATTTTTTTTTTAGGTTCATGGTGATACAGGTTAACTTTGAGGTTCATGCAGATGGTGTTTAAAACTATCAGTCAGGAAAAACAAACTCATTTGAACACAGCTTGAGTCTTCATATATAAAATGATGGCAGTGCTTTTAATATGTAAGTTGAATTTTCTAAAGCTTCTTTGTGTGTATGTGTGTGTGTGCGGGAGGAGGGGGGGGGGGTGTTAAAGCTTAGTAAATGTAGATTTTAAATGAATATTTGAGCAATGAAAGTGAACATCAAACTAATCTGTACATGTATGCTATATATTTTACAGCTAATATGTTTTAAAGAGAATTTCAAAACAGTTACATTCATAGTGTCGTGTACGATAAAATATTAAGATTAAAAAATATAAGAGTTGAAATTTCTTTAATATTTGTCAGTCAGAATGAGCGACTTGTAAGGAAATTCAAAACTTTCAAAGTTCTCTTTCATTTTCCTACAAATTACAAAATGGTTACCATGGAAACAAAACATTTTCTGTAGACTATTTATTTGATCTGCTCATGCAAGTATTTTTGTTATTTTATAGTTATAATGAATATTTTAGTTCTAATTTCAACTTTAATTAAAAGTACGGGAAAAGTAACACTACATGTGTAATAAGCAATCCATTATTATGATGTCATTATGACGTCATAGATGAGTGACCTTGCATTGGCGTAAAAATTGCTTTGAAACAGATGAATGTTTACAAGAATATAAGGGCTTATAACTTCTTTATTCCTATACCAATTTTCCTGAATGATGCATCAATGGACAGGAAATAATCAGTACTTTCTATTTTTACTACTTTCGGGGTATTTGTAAACTTAATTTTTTTTTGTCAATCATGGAGAAACAATGAATTCAAGGGTGAGGGATATAAAATTTTGTGCAAAAATGCATTGATTTTTTAAAATAAGAGAAATGGACCCGTATGAGTGCTTGATTATGATTTTGCTTGATGTATTTAAAATTATGAAAGAGAATAAAAATGGTATAAGTACATTAATAGGCTAACCGATGACTTAAAATTTGGGTGCAGTTGTGGCTAGATGGAAGCATTTTAAAAGAATTTGCATATAGAACTGTGCATGCTGTAAAATCTTTATTAATGATTGAATTTTCCTGAAATTTGGCATAATGTCACTACATAGTCTGTAGTATGACTTATGATGTTAAATGTTGTAAAATCAAGAAAATTCTTTTCATATTGGGTACATACCTCTAATTATTTTTAGAATCGGTAGGAGAAGAAAGTAGTGCAGAAAAAATTACAAGTTCTTTAATTTGCAGACCTGAGTAAAAAAAACTGTGATAAGGTATTAAACTGAGCCTCATACTTGTTGATAAGGAGTATGTTCCCTTGCAAAAAAGCTTGGCAGATGTAATTTATCAAGAAGATCAGCAGAATTATTTTATGTATTATAACACCAGTGAGAAGTCTTGAAATCCCCTACTTTCACTTTCATTTTCAGAGGTTAACGCAGACAGACGCATTTTGCCGGAAAACGAATCTGACATGCCACCTCGAGATTTTAACCAAGGAAAGACAACTTGATGTGCTTTGATTTGAGGGGTCACTCAATGCTGAACGAAAATTAGGGACATTGCTATGTGAAGAAATGTTAACATTGCCGCCTATGGGAAAACAATTAGTGGGCTGTACCCAATATGTGAAGCCTATTGGTAAGAGAAAATTCTCACAGATCTTTACTTTGTTTTGAACTCGGTGTTTACTATCATTTCCAATTGTTTAAATTTATGAAAGAAGCAAATTTTAATTTGTTTATACATATTTTGAAACAAATCGATTTGTTAATACCCCTCCCCCCCCTTTTAGGAACAGACAGCTTATGCGCATATCTCCCATTGTGTACACATGTAGCATGTAAATTAAATGTATCGATTCTATACAATTTATTAATTCCGAGCCATTAATAGATATTTAGAAAAGGAACAATTATTTTAGAAGTACATCCACCACTATTGTTTATCATCAATACACAAAAGTTCAGAAATGAGGTCGGAATCAGTATTCAGTGAAGTTCAAGGTCAAAGTGAAAGTAGAATGGCAGTAAGTTATCAACACTGCTTAGTGCAGCTATGCTACCTAATGCAGAGTCTTGCAGTATGTAGGTGATATGCATTTGTCATTTTATGAAAGAGGTAAAGAAAAAAGAGGTTTCCATGCTTTATTACAATATTTGTAAATGAAAACTTTTATTTTCATGGAATAGAATTACATGAACGAGGACATACATGTGCATTTTTTCAAAGAAGTCGGTCAGGCTACAGTTGTGTAGAAGTTAAGCAGTGTGTGTGTGAACATGCACACTAACATTTTTTTTTTTTATATTTTATTAACTGGATTACATGTATTTGTCTAATGTATAATTATTGTCAGTTACATGCTTTTTACCTGTATTATTAATTTACATGTAATTTAACAATGCTGAAACTAATCAGTGCAAATTCATAATTTTCAATTGATATCAAATTAAGGGCATCAGGGAATGTTGTAGGATTGTGTGTGTTTGATGTCTGTCTGTGAATGTTTTAGGTGCTTTTTGATGCTGATTAATTATTGCACCATTTTTTAAATTGATTTTTTTTTTAGGTTCATGGTGATACAGGTTAACTTTGAGGTTCATGCAGATGGTGTTTAAAACTATCAGTCAGGAAAAACAAACTCATTTGAACACAGCTTGAGTCTTCATATATAAAATGATGGCAGTGCTTTTAATATGTAAGTTGAATTTTCTAAAGCTTCTTTGTGTGTATGTGTGTGTGTGCGGGAGGAGGGGGGGGGGGTGTTAAAGCTTAGTAAATGTAGATTTTAAATGAATATTTGAGCAATGAAAGTGAACATCAAACTAATCTGTACATGTATGCTATATATTTTACAGCTAATATGTTTTAAAGAGAATTTCAAAACAGTTACATTCATAGTGTCGTGTACGATAAAATATTAAGATTAAAAAATATAAGAGTTGAAATTTCTTTAATATTTGTCAGTCAGAATGAGCGACTTGTAAGGAAATTCAAAACTTTCAAAGTTCTCTTTCATTTTCCTACAAATTACAAAATGGTTACCATGGAAACAAAACATTTTCTGTAGACTATTTATTTGATCTGCTCATGCAAGTATTTTTGTTATTTTATAGTTATAATGAATATTTTAGTTCTAATTTCAACTTTAATTAAAAGTACGGGAAAAGTAACACTACATGTGTAATAAGCAATCCATTATTATGATGTCATTATGACGTCATAGATGAGTGACCTTGCATTGGCGTAAAAATTGCTTTGAAACAGATGAATGTTTACAAGAATATAAGGGCTTATAACTTCTTTATTCCTATACCAATTTTCCTGAATGATGCATCAATGGACAGGAAATAATCAGTACTTTCTATTTTTACTACTTTCGGGGTATTTGTAAACTTAATTTTTTTTTGTCAATCATGGAGAAACAATGAATTCAAGGGTGAGGGATATAAAATTTTGTGCAAAAATGCATTGATTTTTTAAAATAAGAGAAATGGACCCGTATGAGTGCTTGATTATGATTTTGCTTGATGTATTTAAAATTATGAAAGAGAATAAAAATGGTATAAGTACATTAATAGGCTAACCGATGACTTAAAATTTGGGTGCAGTTGTGGCTAGATGGAAGCATTTTAAAAGAATTTGCATATAGAACTGTGCATGCTGTAAAATCTTTATTAATGATTGAATTTTCCTGAAATTTGGCATAATGTCACTACATAGTCTGTAGTATGACTTATGATGTTAAATGTTGTAAAATCAAGAAAATTCTTTTCAATATGTGAAGCCTATTGGTAAGAGAAAATTCTCACAGATCTTTACTTTGTTTTGAACTCGGTGTTTACTATCATTTCCAATTGTTTAAATTTATGAAAGAAGCAAATTTTAATTTGTTTATACATATTTTGAAACAAATCGATTTGTTAATACCCCTCCCCCCCCTTTTAGGAACAGACAGCTTATGCGCATATCTCCCATTGTGTACACATGTAGCATGTAAATTAAATGTATCGATTCTATACAATTTATTAATTCCGAGCCATTAATAGATATTTAGAAAAGGAACAATTATTTTAGAAGTACATCCACCACTATTGTTTATCATCAATACACAAAAGTTCAGAAATGAGGTCGGAATCAGTATTCAGTGAAGTTCAAGGTCAAAGTGAAAGTAGAATGGCAGTAAGTTATCAACACTGCTTAGTGCAGCTATGCTACCTAATGCAGAGTCTTGCAGTATGTAGGTGATATGCATTTGTCATTTTATGAAAGAGGTAAAGAAAAAAGAGGTTTCCATGCTTTATTACAATATTTGTAAATGAAAACTTTTATTTTCATGGAATAGAATTACATGAACGAGGACATACATGTGCATTTTTTCAAAGAAGTCGGTCAGGCTACAGTTGTGTAGAAGTTAAGCAGTGTGTGTGTGAACATGCACACTAACATTTTTTTTTTTTATATTTTATTAACTGGATTACATGTATTTGTCTAATGTATAATTATTGTCAGTTACATGCTTTTTACCTGTATTATTAATTTACATGTAATTTAACAATGCTGAAACTAATCAGTGCAAATTCATAATTTTCAATTGATATCAAATTAAGGGCATCAGGGAATGTTGTAGGATTGTGTGTGTTTGATGTCTGTCTGTGAATGTTTTAGGTGCTTTTTGATGCTGATTAATTATTGCACCATTTTTTAAATTGATTTTTTTTTTAGGTTCATGGTGATACAGGTTAACTTTGAGGTTCATGCAGATGGTGTTTAAAACTATCAGTCAGGAAAAACAAACTCATTTGAACACAGCTTGAGTCTTCATATATAAAATGATGGCAGTGCTTTTAATATGTAAGTTGAATTTTCTAAAGCTTCTTTGTGTGTATGTGTGTGTGTGCGGGAGGAGGGGGGGGGGGTGTTAAAGCTTAGTAAATGTAGATTTTAAATGAATATTTGAGCAATGAAAGTGAACATCAAACTAATCTGTACATGTATGCTATATATTTTACAGCTAATATGTTTTAAAGAGAATTTCAAAACAGTTACATTCATAGTGTCGTGTACGATAAAATATTAAGATTAAAAAATATAAGAGTTGAAATTTCTTTAATATTTGTCAGTCAGAATGAGCGACTTGTAAGGAAATTCAAAACTTTCAAAGTTCTCTTTCATTTTCCTACAAATTACAAAATGGTTACCATGGAAACAAAACATTTTCTGTAGACTATTTATTTGATCTGCTCATGCAAGTATTTTTGTTATTTTATAGTTATAATGAATATTTTAGTTCTAATTTCAACTTTAATTAAAAGTACGGGAAAAGTAACACTACATGTGTAATAAGCAATCCATTATTATGATGTCATTATGACGTCATAGATGAGTGACCTTGCATTGGCGTAAAAATTGCTTTGAAACAGATGAATGTTTACAAGAATATAAGGGCTTATAACTTCTTTATTCCTATACCAATTTTCCTGAATGATGCATCAATGGACAGGAAATAATCAGTACTTTCTATTTTTACTACTTTCGGGGTATTTGTAAACTTAATTTTTTTTTGTCAATCATGGAGAAACAATGAATTCAAGGGTGAGGGATATAAAATTTTGTGCAAAAATGCATTGATTTTTTAAAATAAGAGAAATGGACCCGTATGAGTGCTTGATTATGATTTTGCTTGATGTATTTAAAATTATGAAAGAGAATAAAAATGGTATAAGTACATTAATAGGCTAACCGATGACTTAAAATTTGGGTGCAGTTGTGGCTAGATGGAAGCATTTTAAAAGAATTTGCATATAGAACTGTGCATGCTGTAAAATCTTTATTAATGATTGAATTTTCCTGAAATTTGGCATAATGTCACTACATAGTCTGTAGTATGACTTATGATGTTAAATGTTGTAAAATCAAGAAAATTCTTTTCATATTGGGTACATACCTCTAATTATTTTTAGAATCGGTAGGAGAAGAAAGTAGTGCAGAAAAAATTACAAGTTCTTTAATTTGCAGACCTGAGTAAAAAAAACTGTGATAAGGTATTAAACTGAGCCTCATACTTGTTGATAAGGAGTATGTTCCCTTGCAAAAAAGCTTGGCAGATGTAATTTATCAAGAAGATCAGCAGAATTATTTTATGTATTATAACACCAGTGAGAAGTCTTGAAATCCCCTACTTTCACTTTCATTTTCAGAGGTTAACGCAGACAGACGCATTTTGCCGGAAAACGAATCTGACATGCCACCTCGAGATTTTAACCAAGGAAAGACAACTTGATGTGCTTTGATTTGAGGGGTCACTCAATGCTGAACGAAAATTAGGGACATTGCTATGTGAAGAAATGTTAACATTGCCGCCTATGGGAAAACAATTAGTGGGCTGTACCCAATATGTGAAGCCTATTGGTAAGAGAAAATTCTCACAGATCTTTACTTTGTTTTGAACTCGGTGTTTACTATCATTTCCAATTGTTTAAATTTATGAAAGAAGCAAATTTTAATTTGTTTATACATATTTTGAAACAAATCGATTTGTTAATACCCCTCCCCCCCCTTTTAGGAACAGACAGCTTATGCGCATATCTCCCATTGTGTACACATGTAGCATGTAAATTAAATGTATCGATTCTATACAATTTATTAATTCCGAGCCATTAATAGATATTTAGAAAAGGAACAATTATTTTAGAAGTACATCCACCACTATTGTTTATCATCAATACACAAAAGTTCAGAAATGAGGTCGGAATCAGTATTCAGTGAAGTTCAAGGTCAAAGTGAAAGTAGAATGGCAGTAAGTTATCAACACTGCTTAGTGCAGCTATGCTACCTAATGCAGAGTCTTGCAGTATGTAGGTGATATGCATTTGTCATTTTATGAAAGAGGTAAAGAAAAAAGAGGTTTCCATGCTTTATTACAATATTTGTAAATGAAAACTTTTATTTTCATGGAATAGAATTACATGAACGAGGACATACATGTGCATTTTTTCAAAGAAGTCGGTCAGGCTACAGTTGTGTAGAAGTTAAGCAGTGTGTGTGTGAACATGCACACTAACATTTTTTTTTTTTATATTTTATTAACTGGATTACATGTATTTGTCTAATGTATAATTATTGTCAGTTACATGCTTTTTACCTGTATTATTAATTTACATGTAATTTAACAATGCTGAAACTAATCAGTGCAAATTCATAATTTTCAATTGATATCAAATTAAGGGCATCAGGGAATGTTGTAGGATTGTGTGTGTTTGATGTCTGTCTGTGAATGTTTTAGGTGCTTTTTGATGCTGATTAATTATTGCACCATTTTTTAAATTGATTTTTTTTTTAGGTTCATGGTGATACAGGTTAACTTTGAGGTTCATGCAGATGGTGTTTAAAACTATCAGTCAGGAAAAACAAACTCATTTGAACACAGCTTGAGTCTTCATATATAAAATGATGGCAGTGCTTTTAATATGTAAGTTGAATTTTCTAAAGCTTCTTTGTGTGTATGTGTGTGTGTGCGGGAGGAGGGGGGGGGGGTGTTAAAGCTTAGTAAATGTAGATTTTAAATGAATATTTGAGCAATGAAAGTGAACATCAAACTAATCTGTACATGTATGCTATATATTTTACAGCTAATATGTTTTAAAGAGAATTTCAAAACAGTTACATTCATAGTGTCGTGTACGATAAAATATTAAGATTAAAAAATATAAGAGTTGAAATTTCTTTAATATTTGTCAGTCAGAATGAGCGACTTGTAAGGAAATTCAAAACTTTCAAAGTTCTCTTTCATTTTCCTACAAATTACAAAATGGTTACCATGGAAACAAAACATTTTCTGTAGACTATTTATTTGATCTGCTCATGCAAGTATTTTTGTTATTTTATAGTTATAATGAATATTTTAGTTCTAATTTCAACTTTAATTAAAAGTACGGGAAAAGTAACACTACATGTGTAATAAGCAATCCATTATTATGATGTCATTATGACGTCATAGATGAGTGACCTTGCATTGGCGTAAAAATTGCTTTGAAACAGATGAATGTTTACAAGAATATAAGGGCTTATAACTTCTTTATTCCTATACCAATTTTCCTGAATGATGCATCAATGGACAGGAAATAATCAGTACTTTCTATTTTTACTACTTTCGGGGTATTTGTAAACTTAATTTTTTTTTGTCAATCATGGAGAAACAATGAATTCAAGGGTGAGGGATATAAAATTTTGTGCAAAAATGCATTGATTTTTTAAAATAAGAGAAATGGACCCGTATGAGTGCTTGATTATGATTTTGCTTGATGTATTTAAAATTATGAAAGAGAATAAAAATGGTATAAGTACATTAATAGGCTAACCGATGACTTAAAATTTGGGTGCAGTTGTGGCTAGATGGAAGCATTTTAAAAGAATTTGCATATAGAACTGTGCATGCTGTAAAATCTTTATTAATGATTGAATTTTCCTGAAATTTGGCACAATGTCACTACAT
>NW_026889815.1:1387500-1411480 GCF_033153115.1 Saccostrea echinata
TCAATATACTTCTTCCGCTCCACGAGTTTTTCATGTTATGAATTTTATCGATGGTGTTTTACAGACCCCACAGTGTATGTATTTTTGTTATTTCATTTTCACCATTATATAAGTGATAAATAGTGCATTTCTTTCAATATCTATGATGTATTTAATTTATGCATTTAAATATTTTGGTCATGAATGAATTCATTGCTTATCGGTAGTGTACTCCCTGACCTATGATACGTTTTTGCATGTGCTACATTGTATTGTTTATATTTTGTTGTAGCATCTACGGTTTATTCCTAGAGAATAAATTAAGTTTGCTAGCTGTCGTGTCCTCGACTTTTTGGGACAGCATAGAGCACATTTGCCTATATTCGTTGAAATGTGGACTTAATCTTTTATGTCAATTGAATAAAAAAGAATTTATTCTTGAATAATATTGCTTAATACGGTTCAGTTGATAAAGTCTATCAACGACGATGTTAGAAGAAGTATTTTTGTGATTTTCTATGTTCTCTTTATGACCAGTACCCCTAAAATGGCTGAAAATATGTAGTCGCAGTGTAAAATTATCACTCCAAGTTACACAGGCTTTACTACATTTAATAACAAGGAAACATGCCATATATTTTTATCTTATTGACAAGCGAGTGCAAATCTATCATTTTGAAAAGTTTGAAAATCTTGTGACAAAGACTTTTCCGACATAGGTTCTACCTTAATATATTCAGAGAAAATCAATACAATTTTAATATTTTTAACAGCATTTGTTTTGATGAATGTGAATTGTAGTATTTGCACTTGTATATATATAGGGTCTCTGCTGAGTTCGGCCCAAGCGACATCGCTTACATCAGTTGTTTGTCACGTGCAGGTTTAAGATCAGAACATATATGTACTACTACAAAGATCTTAAAAGTTCAACGACATAGGGTATCTTTCCGCTATAAAATGCATGGCACCCCGGAGTACAGGCTGCTCTATACGTATAAATTTAAGGTTTGGTGTATGGGATTGAGGTGGGAGAAGTTATTCAGAAATAAGGTTAACTATACATTAAAAAGATTATACATCAGAATGTTCTTTCCCTTTGTAAATTACAAGATACGCAATATATTTACTGCCATGAAGTACATCTTTAAAAATATATATGTTTTTCATATGTCATATATAAAGTTGCTTATCATTTACTATCGACAAAACGACAGGTCCCTTTTTTAGAACATTAAATTTTCACTTATCGCATAAAATAACGTACTTAACACAGTTTGTGTTTTATATTCATTAAGTCAAATATATTTTTGATGATAGGTGAGACATGTGTCTGATTCTAATTTATATTTTATGCAGCCAACAGTTTCTTCAGGAAATTATAAAGTTTTAAAAGGGTATCGTTTTTGTTCGATTTTCATCCGATTAGAAGCTTTCCGTAAATCTCCTCGAGTGAAGTCTCGATATTTCAGATATATGCCTTTATCACACAAATCGAAGCGGTTTGATGATCGAGATTTTACTTTATTTATTTCCCAGGCGACAATTGATGGCAACATCAATATTTTCTTGTTCTGTTTTGTTTGAGACAAATTCATTAACATGAAAAGTGCTGAGGGCAACTTCCTCGGGAATTGTGTAAAATTTAGCACTCTTTCTATAAACTCCAGACATAGATGTAATACGCACTGGAATAATTTTACATTTCGGAATATATAAACAATGCACAACGAGCACTTTTCAGAATAGTCGGAATAATACATGTAGCTAAAAGTTTTTAAAAATTCAGAAGCTATAGTGAAGCGGATATCGTTGAAATTGAACTTGTGATATTTTCGAGGTGCTGGACACCTCATTCTAGCACGTTACTGTACAAACGTATATGAATACGGCGATACAAAGTCTACACATTAATTTTAGTTTGACAATAAAATGCGGATTAATATATTTTAGAATATGTCTTTATTTTGGTCCACTTAAGCTTGTTTCGTATTTATTTCAATTTTTACAAACTACGATAATAGCTTGATACACGCCTCAAGTACAAAGAAACTGCGCGTCAAACTAAGAAATGAAGTCATCTCAGTAAGTACAGCGATATCAAGCTGGCTTTCATTTTACATAAGTTTTACTAAATGCTATTTTGGCAAGATAAGTTGCACATTCATTTAACTTAATAATACTTTTGAGAAATGAAAGTATTAGAGTATGTTTTAAAAAGAACATATAGTATTTATTCATCGAGATTCATTTGTATTATTTTAGCGTGACGTGATAATAGCTTTCCCGAGCCTCTTCATAGGGTTAGATATTAAATGTCCCATTAAATATGGGAGTCCTTAACCTAGCTGCGAATCAATAAACTAATTAGTACTTATTAACAAGTCTTAAAGCAGATATATTTACTTGCCCCCATTTGTCACTATCACCATTTAAACTGAACAAAACAATAGTGCTATAGTTAAACTCTAATATCGAACAAAGGTAAGGTAGTCGCATTTGTATTTATCTATTACATGTATTTACAGGTCAACCTGACCATAAAAAGTGCTTTTGTTATATATATACTTATAAAAAAAATTGTATAATTCTTTTATTTAATTGATTTTTAAAATTACATTATTTACAGTGATTGATTATCACAGGTGCATAATGAAAGGGGAATAACTTCTCTCAGCATAATACAATAAAGCCCTTCCCAACACCAGAAAACTTGATCAAGTGGTTCCAAGTTTCAAAAATCTTGTAAAAATACCCTTGCTTATTACAACTTTGTACTAAGTTTGCTCAATATCAAAAAGCAGAGAAGATTTCAAAGAAATATTATCAATAAGCCCTCCCGTTAACACCAGAACCTCTGACCCCGTAGCCACAAATTTTTTACTTCTTCTGGAAGAGGCATCCTAGGACCTCTGACCCCGTAGCCACAATTTTTTTTTACTTCTTCTGGAAGAGGCATCCTAGCTTGCTCATCATAACTATGTACTTAGTTTGTTTGCTATATACTTATGTATTTTCACTATATAATCAAGACCCCCCCTTCCCGAATTCCTGACCCAGGGGCCACAAATTTCACAATGTTGGAAGAGGTGTTATTATCCACTGTATTATAGTCTGAGACAATTTAAAGCACAATATTTTACCGATCCCTATCAAATAATATATATTTTACCTGCAGACTGTCTTGCAATATTTGTTGATACTTTCTTTCTGTTTTATTGTTTATGTACAGAGATTGAAATGTTTTTTCCTGTTATAAAGTAGATGTATGCAGTAGATGCATTGTCTTGCGAACAGATGTTATCTCATATATAGTTTGAATTGGTGATTGACGTATTCGAATTGGTGATATCACCTATTTGATTTGAATGGTGATATCACCCTTTTGAATACATGATATCACATATTCAAATAAAATAGGTGATATCACCAATTCGAATACGTGACATCACCTATTCGAATAAGTGATATCATCAATTCGGATCAAATAGGTGTTATCACCAATTCGAATAGGTAATATCTCCCATTCGAATAGGTGAAATCACCTCATGGCAGTAAATATCAAAACGGCATCTAATAGAGATGAAATCACTCGAAATAGATAAGCTATAATGAAATGTATAAGAAAATGTGTTAATTTCGTTGTTTTTGTTCTCTTTCTTCTTACCACTCTGTCTCTCTATGTTAATGGCTACATTAGTATACGCCTTTTTAGTTTTATTTCATATCTATTATAATCTAATTTCTATTAATTTCAGGCTGAGATTTAGAGGTTAAATCTGGTACGGAATGAGAAATTCAGAATGAGCATTACATTGAGATCGAAATACCCTTGTTTTCATTGTTCTTTAAATAAATTTTAAGCAGATTCTCTTTCTCTTTTATTCATAAGAGTGCCTGCATCGCTGATGTAACAAAACACATCCCAACAAACAGGATGTTGACAAAGAAAGACAAGTATTCAGCAATTGACGGTGTGTGTCGATCGGATCCATTTAAAAAAGACAATCCTAGCGAATTGATATGAAAGATAATGAGAGTGTTAGAATGCAAATATGCATCCACTGGTATTAGTTTTCAGTTACTTTCCAAGTAAAGGTGTTAAATAATCCCTGTTCCCTCAATGATCACTATCCCCCAAAAAGACAGTGATAAAAAAAGTCGAAAGGAGTTATAAATGTCAAGATTTACAACCAGCAACTTGAGCAAAAGTGGCGAAGTATAGATATTAAATAATCGATTCTGTGATGATGATATAGGTGTATGGCTAATAAAAATTTCTTTTAAAAAGTGGGGGTATATAGTGATGTGTCCGACCGTACCTTCGTCCGTATATACTTTTATAACACTTGAGGCTAGCCATCTCTTATCCGCAACTTCTCTTACACCACTGAATGCAATTTAATGAAACTTTTGTCAAATCTGTATTACATACTGTTTTTTTGCAACTGCTACTTAACTTTTCTATTTTACACGTATTTGGGGTTTTCAGTAACAAAATACTGACGTTCTTTCTATAATAATTAAGATACCCATCTCTTTGCCGCAACTCGGATACTCCTCGAATTATACTGAATAATTTTCAGAACAAACTTTCAAGGAAGCTTTGTAAGGTAGGGCCTTTATGACCTTTTATTTTATGTACTGTTCGGTCAGATATTTTTGGTTTCCCATTGCAAAACATGGGCATTGCCGTTCTTTTTAGGTCACCTGAGCTGAAAGCTCAAGTGAGCTTTTCTGATCACCCGTTGTCCATCCGTCCGTCCGTCTGTAAACTTTTCATATTTTCAACTTCTTCTCAAGAACCACGGGGCCAATTTTAACCAAACTTAATACAAAGTATCCTTGGGTGAAGGGGAGTTTAAATTATTAAAATAAAGAGCCAAGTCCCCTTACAAGGGGAGATAATCAAGAAAAGACAAAAACAGGTGGGGTCATTAAAAAATCTTCTTCTCAAGAACCTCTGGGCCAAAAAAGCTGAAACTTATGTGAAAGCATCCTTAGATAGTGTGGATTCTAAATTGTTAAAATCATGACCCCCGGGGGTAGGACGGGCCACAATAGGGAATTCAAGTTTCAGATTGAATTATATAGGAAAAATCTTTAAAAATCTTCTCAAGAACCATTGGGTCAGAAAAGCTGAAAGTTATGTGAAAGCATCCTGGGGTAGTGTAGATTCTAAATTGTTCAAATTCTGACATCCGGGGGTAGGGCGGGGCCACAATAGGTATTACAAGGGGGGGGGGGGGTCTGGCAAAGAACAGCATGGCCAAAGTTACTCAGGTGAGCGATGTGGCCCATCGGCCTCTTTTGTATAATCTTGCGGTTACCCATCTTTTACCCGCATCTCTTCCTATACCACTGAATAAAATTTAATCAGACTTTCAAAGAATCTTTATTTTATTTGTCACTGTGTATCTATAATTTTTCGATCGGCAGATATTTGATTAGTTTTTATTTTGTGAGCTCAGTCCACACAATATTTTTATTTATTAGTTGTACTGGTTTAAGACCAGGACTAAGTTAAATCTGACCACTGGGTATTAATATTATTATTTGAAAGATTTGTGCAATTCCATTCCTCACTCAAAAATTTTGGCCACATTAAGGGCCAATAAACTAAAGGTACCAAATGATCCACAACCCACCCTCCTTCACCCCATTTCCAGACTTGAATATAAGATTTGTGATTGTTGTGCTTTTAAAGAACAGTTGCAAAACAATTTTATAAAAAATATTACTTAAAAAGTTATTTAATTGATACTACATAAACAAAAACCTTATTTTGTGTCGATTTCATATTATATTCCACTTGAATTGAAGTAGTGATTGAATAGAAGTATTCCACTTCTCCGAATCAAACAAATATGACGCATAATACTAAACTTGAAAAACCCATATTCTGGACATTTTTATTTTTTTATTGCAATGTCAAAAAAGTCTAATTATTAACAAGTGAAATTTGACATAGCACTACGAACTCTTAAACAGGAAATAAAGAAACCTCTTATCAAACAATTCATTAACAATTTTCATTAAGAAAAATGTCCTTCCTTCAATTACATGTAGAATAACTGCATGAAATATTTTGAAATCCTTAAGTTGAAAGAAGCCATTTTTCTGTGTTGTAGTCAAGCAAATATGGCAGGGATTAGGGAGAAAAAATTCGTAATTTTATACCAAGCTGCATTTAACGCTCTAAAAACGTGCATTTTTTATACGTGCACTTTAAAAAAATCAATACTATGTCTCTGAATGTATAGACACAATACATTTATTAACCCCAAATTTATCTTTACGTAATACGAATTCAGACTCGATCATTCGGCCAACTATTTTGTTGTGTTACTTTAAAAAAACGTAAATTATTTTGATTTAAATCATTGAGTCATAACGACAAAGTTTTTTTTTTTCAAATTGTTTGAAGGTGAAAGAAATAATTAATTTATACAAAGATAAGAATGGGGGTTGAAATACTCCATTACTATACACCATGCATTAAAATAGTCGTTATATTTGGAGCGTAGAAGGTTATACAAGTAAAGTATGATACGTTTCTTTTTTTTCAGCTCGACCTCACAACAACAAAAAGTGAGGGTGGGAGTGTTTGTTCGGGGGGGGGGGGGGACCAACATATAAATAAAAATTATATATATATATATATATATATATATATATAAGGTGGACTTTGGCATAAAGTAGACCGCACTTATTTTGAGGCATTAAGTAGACATTTTTCATTTCTTTTATTTGAGACATTCTGATTCACACTTTCACCCAAATTTATTCTAATAGGCTTCAAAAATGAAAATTTTACCCCCTCAGCCCTAAATGTTGCTTCCTGAAAAATATACGACATTTCTGGTCTCCTTAATATTTTGTAAATACATTGGAGGTTTTAGGTAGACATGTATATATTTTATGAGGATTCCGAAGGGTTAAAGTAGACCAAGTATATATAATGCATAAAGGAGACCAGAATATATATATATACATGATTATGTAGACCATTTTCTTTTTTCTAATTATTTAAATAAAAAACTACACATGCATAAATGTACTTCTCATACCAGTATTTATTGGTCAATTTGCATTTATCTTAAGTAAAATATTAGGCACTTTAAAACCCAGTATGATGATTCCTTATTTTAACTAGAAGGAACTTATTGGGTGATAACTATTCGTAGACAAATTTTCATGTCCTGAATCTTATGGAAATATAGTAAATGACCGATAGTAATTGTAACGTTAAGAAAAATATTTCATCCACCACCAAAGAAACACATTGATTTAAAACTTCGTACTCACATGATGACTTATGGTATAGAATCATCATCTAAGCCACAATCACCTGTACATGCTAGATATGACCTCTTGAAACTATAACCTTGTACTTTTCTAAAAAAAATTGTATTTTAGAATTTTATATATCCAGTTTTTGTCATATACTCTGAGCATAATGAACCCTAAGATAATATAATCTTTGGAAGTTATTTTATAGTGGACAAAAATTGAACTTGATGCAGGGTTGTTATACATCCCCAAGTCACAATTATCCCTTTGCCTTGATTTACATTGAGTATAACAATAATGTGATTGCCCGCTTGGCGCAGTGGTCAGAGCATTTGCTCTAGAGTAGTGGAGTAAGGACTTGTTCCTTAAGTCATAGGTACAAATCCCACTGAAGGACGTGGAGACCGGTTCTTCCAATGAAACCAAATTCCCTTGTTGCAGTATATGCTGGGACAAGAGAAGACCTCTCACTGCTCAACCAGCAAGTTGTGATGTCTCAATACTAGTGAAAAATTCTTAAAGGATGTATAACAAACAAACAAACAGAATTATGTGTTTATCTGAATATTTATTACATTTCTAAACCCTATGGCCTTGACCTGTATTAACCTGTGTTAGGACCATACTCTGAGGTTACAAACAATTATTGGTAAGTATTTAATACTTTGATATACAGTGACTATGACCTTGTGCAAAAGACCGTTACTACTGGGTCTAGAATATTTCTGGCCACAAGCTACCTTTGTTTCAAAAGATGTCTACTCACAGAAGACACGTAGACTTCACAATTCCAGTAACTTCATTTGTTGTTGTATAAAAATATCAATATTTCCCCATGCAAAAAAAAAGTTTGTAAAACAACCCCTTTTCTTCTCATGTCTAAGATCTCTATCCTAAATACACATTTGTCACAGTCACTGTCTACTGAATTCATAAATCTAAAGGTAGTTCATACAGTCTTATTTTAATTCATATTCTTGTGTCTTTAACATCATTACATATATAATTTTTCCATGTTTGAATAGACAATAAAAATTGGAAACCATAAATACAATGAATTAGATTTGTTATAACTGTAACAAATAATGCAAATATGTGCAAGTCATGTAAAATTTCATTTTATTTGTAAATTACATTGGTGACATTTGTATACTGTTCAATATATGCATAAGGACTTCTATTATTATCAATCTTCACAACATTAGTTTTGTATAAAGTAATAAATAACTAGTATTTTGTACACAAACATAACATCAATAAAAATAACAATCTTTTACATATCTATAAATATACATAAGAGGAATAAAACACTATTTTGAAATAATCATTACATTTTCATTTCTTGTCAATTAAAAAAAATGAATAGCATTATTAAATTATTACAACATGTTTTAAACCACAAAACTGTGTTCTAAAATGCATTATATACAAAGTGAGATGCATTGATTAACTGTTCATTGTAAGTTGAAATGAAGTTATTACTTATAAAAATACTTTGCATTAAAAAGCAAATCTTTACATAGTTTATTTGATGAGAATATTCCCTCGAACAATAAACTGGCAAGATGTAAAACAGACTCTGAAATACCTATACCACCTATTTCAAATAGTACAGTTTGCATTTCATCCATGAGATTATTGACCTTGAAAAATTATAAATGTTTTCTTCTCTTTGAAAGGAACATGTGTGCTATGAAAGGGATATATTAAATAATGTTATTACAAGACATACAAGTAATTTTTATCTTGATAAAAAATGGTGACCTTCTCATGTCAATTAAGAGAACCATTTCACACAATTTGTGCTAGAATCTCATCTACAAGGTGTTGGCAGACAGGCTATCATACTAATACATCCCTATAAATGAGTTGCAAATATAAAAGAAGTACCTGAAAGTTATTCAGAAAAAAATTTAAAAAGCTGGCTTAAAAATGCTACATTTGTCAGCTGAAATGCATCTTTCACAATACATTCCTAGCATATAATTTTGTGCATATTATATGGTATAATGTTTTTGTTGTTGTTTACAGAGCAAAAATAAAAAGTATATCCATGTACAAATGTACAAGAGGGCAAAACTAGAAATATGTCCATAGGACATGAATGCCCCGCTGAGGGTATATTAATTTTTATTTGCTTGTTTATTGTTTAACATCCCTCTCGAGAATTTTTCACTCATATGGAGACGCCACCACTTGCCAGTGGAGAGCTGCAAATTTTGACCTATACTCGGCACTAAGGGCCATTAAGCAGTGAGGGATCTTTTTCGTGCCAACACCTACTGTGACATGGGACCTCGGTTTATACGGTCTCCACGTCCCACAGTGGGATTCGAACCAGCGACATAAGGATCAACTCCTTACTCCGCAACTCTAGAGCTTTAACCACTGCATCATGTGGGCATATTAGTAATGCAACACAAAAATATTTTTAGTGTATGAAATTTAATGAGAATATTTTAAAATAGTTTCTTTAACATTGAAATCAAAGAAGTTGGATATAGATGATAAATTCTCACCAAATTCTGTTAAGTGCATAAGCTCACATAAAATTATCTTTAATGGTTTCTTTAAAACTAAGCAAAATGCAAATTTAAGAAAAGTGAGGTCCAGGTCACAGGAAAGTTCAAGGTCATACATTTTTGATGCAGTTGAATAGTTCTCACTAATACGCATAAGCAAAATAAGTTTGATAAAAATATTTTGAATGGAAACCGTTTATTTAACACTGAGCTAATCACTATTTCAAGAAAAATGAAGTCAAGGTCAAATGAAATGTCAAGGTAAAAAATGTTGATACAGTCGAATACCTTACATCAGTCTGTATCAGCATATGAAGTTTGACACTAATTTAGGAAAAGTGAGGTGAAGGTCAAAGGAAAGATCAAGATAAAAAAATGTTGATGCAGTTGAATAGCTCTCATCAGTATGTATCAGCAAATGAAGTTTGATTACGCTATCCTGAATGGTTTCTTTAAAACTGAGCTAAACACTTATTTAAGATAAGTACGTTCAAGGTCAAAGGAAAGGTCAAGGTAAAAAAATGTTGATTCAGTATGTATCAGCATATGAAGTTTGATTACACTATCTTGAATGGTTTCTTTAAAACTGAGCTAAACACTAATTTAAGAAAAGTGAGGTCAAAGTTAAAGGATACGTCAAGGTAAAAAAAATGTTGATGAAATTGAATACCTCTCATCAATATGTATCAGCATATGCTGATTGATAAAAATATCTTGAATAGTTTCTTTGAAACTTAGTTTTGAACTGAGCTAAAAGCAAAGCGGAATGGAAGGACAGACAGAAGGTTGGAAGGACGGAAGACGGACATGACAAACTCTATATGCCCCAGCCATAATCATGGCAGGGCAGAAAAATTTCTAGTGTACTGAAATTCAAAACTGCAGTAATTGAATTTTTTTTTTTTAATTTTAATTCAATATCAAAAAACATATACAAACTTTTTTGATAATTTATTCTATTCAAAGCAATAAGAAATGTATCTGTCTGCACTGCTTAAAATTGATAAGAAGGTTATGACATAACTAAAATAATGACCATGTCCACATTAAATTTAAAATATAATGAGTGACAATTCACTTCACCTTTTCTTTGGCTTTCATTCCATTGACTTTTCTTTCTTTAAAAAATTGTGCTTGTGTAGTACTCCATCTCTAAAAAATAACATATAAATGAAAGTTTATGGCACTCAATGAACTCTCTCATCCCTTCCTTTACTGTTCAAGAAAAAAAAAATGCATACCACAAGCATAGTTTAAACATGTAACTAGACTTTATGATATTTTCATACATAATGTCACCAACTTTATAAAGAATTGTGAATGCATTTCAAAGGTGAGCACATGTGAATTGAATTAAAAGTACCAGTATTGCGAGTATCTCGCAGTTATCTAACTTACAACCGCTCTTTAGCATGGGAGTCGAGGAAGCTCTAAATCTCACAAGATTTCTGGGGCATAACATTACAGTGGTGACAATGGAATGATTCAAACAATCATTATGCCCAAACTACAATGTATTGCCAAGAGTTGAACTCCAAATAGTAGATTGTCAAATAAGGAAAGTTTAGAGTATTTTATCAACTTTCAAAAGTAACGATTTTCATTTAGAATTTAATAAGAAAAGTCCGCTTAGTAAAAAGTATCATAAAAAATGTAACATATAGGACTAGCTCCTCTCAAAAATTTATTAGGCTGGTTCAGCGCATGTTTAGCAAGATATTTCTCTAGGATTTCTTTCTTATCAGTCCTTATAAATTCCACAATGATCGATCATGCATTGCATTCAATAGTACACTGCCCCCATCCAACAGACATTTCCTACCTCTGTGAAAGAGTTCCGCTAATTTCAGAAATCGCGATATCAAGTATTGTTGTTTATCCTTAAACGTATGTCAATAAAAAAAATTATTTCGAACAGATCAATGCTTAAATTTTGAGATTATCACCCTTGGTATGCTTTTTTGTTTTTTGTATGGATGTAAAAAACACTGATTGTACACACAAGTACTCTGAAGTTGATATTAAAAAGATTCTTGAGTTTCTGATTGACAATATCTATGTCGTTTTTAGACACAAGGCCCTCCAAAAATCTCTTGGAATTTCCATAGGTACCAATTGTGCTCCGTTATTATCAAACCTATTTTTGTATTCATACAAAGCAGAATTTATTTAAAATCTTATACATGAGAAGAAGAAAATACATGCTGTTGCCTTTAACATTTAGATATATTGACGAAGTACCATATTGTCACGTGTAAAGGCCATAGTCTTGTAATAGACACACCCCCAAAGGATGTATTCATTATAACAAAAGATTTGACCTATAGGGAAGAACTATTTTCCGGAAAAAGTCACATTTAAAAATCAATGTTCTTTAGTTGTTTTCTATTGTATAATTTGTCTAAATTTTTCAAATTTGCATTTTAAACGTAATTTTTTTTTTATTTGCAACTTTGAAATTAACCTCCAAAGTTGGTCAAAACAGTATTTTGTCCGTTAAAGCACTAATTTTTACGTGAATTTTGGCATAGAAGTCCTTCAGGGCAGGCCTGCCCCTAAATTAAATTATGAAATTTTGATAGATTTTGATCTAAAGAATGATTTAAAACAAGATTTTTTTAGGGGCACCCCTGCCTTAGGGTCGAAATTCGTGAAAAACCTACAAAAAAATGCGAAAAACCTAGTTCTATCATACTGGATTACATTTATGGAGTGCATTTTCATAGTCATTATAGCGCAGAGAAATAGGCCGCAGATTCTTAGAATGGACCTTTTTTTATGTCCTGGTTCAAATCCACCTGTTGGCACACTTTTATTTTATTTTTTTTTTTCAAATTTTACACCTGTATAAACACGAACTTTAATTTTTTATACAGGCTTTTGCATTTTACTTCCACTTTCTTCTTTAAATGTGTGTTTGCTGTTGATATAAAAGACATTTATGGAAATGCAGATTATAAATTCTCTTTAATTAAACGCAATCAACCGGAACTGTATACCTCAGTGTAAGCACACTTTGTTCGAGGACACGAATCATTCACTTTGTGTTACTCGATACTGCAGGTGTCACGAAAAAAAAATCATGACGAGCAAAAATTGCTGTGTTTGTCTTTCAAGAACATCTCTGGTTAGTAGTAGTGTTGTGCCAGTGGGAGGGATACTGCGCTATGCAGAGTAGATGCAGTTCATTCCTCGGGAAAATTGAGTGCATTGGCGACATGTTATGTCAAAAATGCAGGAGGAAGGTTTACAGATTAGAAAAGAACGTGGTAAGGTCAGTTAACGTTTTATCTCCCGTTGCCATTACCCAGGCATCAAGTAAGGACCCTCATACAAAGGATGTATATGTAAATACCGATGTAGGGTCATACGAACACACAGTTGACTAGAACTAAAACGATACATGAGAAACAAGAAACTACACGCATGTGGCCTAAAGTCAGCGACCGGAACGGATATCGATAAGCTTTTTCTAAAGAATGAAACCAATATCGGCCCTATAGGTCAATGCATATATTTACCTGGAAGTGATCCTTTGGGGGGAAAATCCCGAGAAAAATGCAGCTCCTATGGATAAAACGCTACCCCAAAAATGCGGATGTATCTCTTATTTTCACAGCACAACTATTCCAAAGAAAAAGTTTAAATATTCGTATTATTTCAAAAACAAAAGTAGGATACAACTTTTAATTTTCTTGGAAAATTCAGTTTACATATAAGCTTTATTTATAAGTATTTAAGTATAGTCTGTATTTTAATTGTTATTTGATTGGTATAAATTAAAAATTAAGTCCCTTATTTTTTTTTTCCCTATAACCCTAAGCATTTTACGATATTGTGCTGAAAATGCATTCCAAGCAGGTGTCTGTGTTTACGTAAACAAATCCACAGGTACTTGTGGACAGGACCCCCCCCCCCCCCCCCATATCGTTCCACACAAAAAATACCCCACTATACATTATAAGAGAGAAAGGTATGCCACTCCGGTTTGTTTACATTGTACCCCCACTGGTCTTTCTGGGTTTAAAAACATGTTTTTATTTTATTTTAATTAACCTAAAATGTCGGTTCACACTGTCTCTACATATATTTCTGTCTTAGTTCATGCTATCGGATTGGCTCTGCATCTCGTAAGAATCCCACAATTAATCCTTAAACAGCATTGCAGTCAGTGCGTTGAAAAAATCCTTAGGTAAACGCAACGGAAGTGCATAGAGAATATATTACCTTTTATGAAAACACCCGAGAGAGATTATTACGTCAGGGCAAAACTGTTTACTGCTTAGAGAAAAGTAACAATTAGAAAAGGATAATAAACAAGAATCTGATATACCATGAAAATCCTTAAGAGCAGTAAGGAAACACTTAAAACATTACTTTCCAAGAAACATGCATTTAATATTACATGTACATAATCAATTTATAAAATTTTAATTAGGGATGGAAATAAATAATATCCAAACATGAAACAGATGTGTCAGACTCTGTGGTATCTTTTATTTCAAGCTCACTGGGGTATATATAGAGTTGATATATGAATGGAAATAACTATTGTTAATTGATAATACATCATCGATATATCTCAATGTCGAGTTCAAGACCACAGCAAGTGTTTTCTTCTTCTCATGTGTAAGATTTTGAATAAATTCTGCTTCATATGAATATAAAAAGAGGTCTGCTAGCCTAATAACAGGTTGCAATTGGTACCTATGGGAATTCTGACAGATTATTGGAAGACCTGGTCTCCAAAAACTACATAGATTATTGTCAATCAGAGACTCAAGCATCCAAAAACCTGTATTACTAAAGTATAGCTCAATATGATCACCAAAATCATCATTGCTTGACATTATATGCATGTATAATCTTTCTTTAATATTAAAAACATTTTAAAAGGCCCTAATTAAGCCATCATTCTGACATTTATTTATGCATGATTGTGTATACTTTATGAACAATCTCTGCCACTTTCACGCTGATATGGCTACTTTTTTGTGTTTCTCTTGTTGGAGAGCTATAATCTCCAAACTTGTGTATTGAGTATAATAACTTTCATCCTTTTCATATTGGCCTAGGTGAAAACAGATAATACTACAGGTCACTTACTCAGAAGGATTACTTGATTTTGTTGATCATGTTGATTGATGGTAGTCTGCACAGTTGCGCTAGCAGTTTCTTTTTTACCATTTCACTGTGAAAAAAAAAATGTGGAACTTATTATATATTAAAAATATTTACCACTACATTAGCATTGGTGATATGGTCATTGCTCTTTTTTGTAACAAATCAATTAAACACTGTACCTTTATATAGTACGAATTATATTGCATGTACTTTCGATCAATCTATTTAAAAAACGTCAGATTAATTATCAATAGGTTCTTGAATTTTTAGTTTTTGTTGCATTTGGCTGAAATTACGAGAAAAACTTTATTTTGAACAAGCATTTATATGTACAGTATTGTACTTGCATACTTAAATACCTACTATAATTAAGATTAAACAAGCATTCTGAGAGTATTGCATTAGCAATACTAGTCCCCTACCAGCAAGTGTAATCTGGTTCCCACTAAAAATTGAATTGCCACAAGTCCATTAAAAATCATTGATTCAGAAGCATAACAAAATGCAAACTTGAACTGTAACTCATCAAGATACACTTACATACCAAAACTCAGCTCAATATCTGCAAGCGTTTACAAAAAAGTGCGGAAAACAAATGGGACAGACTGAAAGAGGGACAAACAGACAGATGGACAGACTCAGAAGAAACCTATAATTCCCTCTGGTTTCACCGGTAGGGGACTAATAAAAAAGTGGGAAAAAGCCACCCTGTTAAGCCGTACTTTTGTCTCCCATGGTGAGCAGTGGAAAAAGGTCTTATGCTTGGATATGTTGTACATGTACTTTGTATCAATCTGTACATGCATAATCCATTGGCTAATGAAAGAGGCAATGTATTCGTAATGTAAACTTTTAAATGTAGTGGTAATGTGTACATTTTTTGCAGCGGTAATGAGTATGTAGCGGTAAATAATTACCATTTTGAAAATGTAGAGGTAATGATATTCACCTGGATAAAGAAATGGTCTATCTATTCCAATCACATTTTTTACAAGATAGGGCACTTCTTATTTGCTGTACATATAATTGTTTTCATTTTCACAGGGCTCTAACACTGCTTTTTGGGAATGGGGCCGGGCTGTAAAGATTGGGAAAATAAAGACCTTTTAGGAAATTTTGGAATAACCATTATACGTACTTTAAAATCATATATATTGGGTTTCCGGTCTTCGCTATCAACTAAATTTTTTTATTAAACAGAGGAATATGAATAGCAAGTTAAGTTATTACCGGTATATATCCAGCTATATTTTCTTTAATTTTTGGGAGAAATAACTATTGGGAAAATTAACACACTAATTGGGAAAAAAGGTACCTTTTTTGAATTGGGAGTGGGGCCCTTGAACGGCCCCAATTATACACAATTGAGAGCCCTGTTTCATATTTGAGAGGTCGATTTATAACCTTAGTTCTTCATTTTTTTAAGCTTTGGGTGTGTGTTGATTACAACATTTCAAACGCTTATCATATGTCAAGTGACTTATCTTTAAGTTATTGTCAAAGAAATTTCAAGTCTGTTAAAATCTTAATGTTTAAATAACTTGTGCCCTGTAGGAAATAAGATTTTGTAGCAAATAATCTTTACAACCGAGCTGCAATTTACCCCAAGCTATAGGCTGAAAAAGGGGGTGCATATTTAAACCAATGCATATTACATTCAGCAAGATACATGTATGGTAACTGCTTGATTGTCACATTTCAGTTTGAAACATGTTACAAGTTTTATTTCAAAAACTGAAAATATTATTGAAAAAGTAAATACAAATACCCATTGACAAAAACTATCTACTAGGGATGGCAATTTCTAACTGGTTAACCGATTACTCGGTCGGAACGATGGCAATTGGTTAGAAAATCTGCAATCGATTAGTCGAAAAAATATTATTAATAATATATGTAAATCTGAAGGCAATGTACTAAAATTCATTTTCAAAATAGAAATTCCTACCTAAACGTTTAATTTAGCATTTTCATTTATTTATTTAGGCTGATTGGGAGATCATTATGGCTCTCCAGATTACAACTGCGGGTAATTGGTCAGTCTGAGATATGTTAATTACTGTTAAAACATCATGTCGTTACCCCGACTGTCCTCTAATCTTTAATGATAATAATCACAGTTGAGCACCGTGAATTGGTGTGTGTGTATCTTTTGCAGTTATCTATCACATTAAATTATAATACAAACATTGTAAATTAAGTGATACATTTTAGACTTAGTTTTGATTATGGTGATAATGAAGAATGAACTTGTGTGACATCCGCTCTTGAAAATTATCCACGATATCTCAGGCATGGTTCATGGTTTTCTGAATTTTTTCTTGTCTATTGAAAAAAAATATGCGCGTAGTTTTATGATCAAGATTAAAGACAAATAGAATGATTTTGACCTCTAACATCTTTTTTTAAGACTTCTTGTGCATAGGAACAGAGCTACTTGAAAAAAGTCAAGAAAATGACATTGTGTAGTTTGATACGATTAACCGGTTAATCGGTTGGAACGTTTTGCGGTTAACCGATTTGCAATTCTGTATTCGATTGCCATCCCTACTATCTACTAAGTGGTCAGTATGTAAATTGTAACTGGTTACAAAACTGGTTATGAAAATTTCAACTGGTTATGATCTTTCTCAATAGTTAATAAACCAGTTAATCATTGCCATCCTTATTTTAAAGAGACTTTGTGACAAGTTTGATTTAAACTGGTCCAGTAGTTCTTGAGAAGAAGTTGAAAAATGTGAAAAGTTTATGCATGACCCAAGCCCTTGCTCATGCAAAAACATACAAAAACAGATAGAAATATGTTACCATGGTTACCTAAGTAATTCAGTTAACTTATATCAAAACCACACATTGTCATATAAATAAGACTAAGAGTAAGTGCTTTTCAAGGGTCCAGATCAGCATTCAATCAGTATCAAAGTATCATGGTCTTTAGAGTTTTGTATATGCCTTTTGTCTTCAATGGTAACCTGTACTTATACATGTACTTAAATATGGCCATTGAGGAGACCACTTATAATTAGGCATAAAGTAGACCAGTGAGAAAAATTGAGTAAATTGAATTAACCCTTGATATCAAGTATATACTATATATAAATATACCATTCTGATGATCTTATTCACTATATGCATCAATACCCTGTATTATATTATACTGCATATCAAATTAAAACTTATTTATTGTGTCACAACTGAAGTGTTGCTGGACTGAAAGACATAAAGATGGACAATATGTGAATCCTATAGAGTTTTATCATTTCATGCAGGCCCTAATTAACATTCCATCAGTGATAAAGTACCTTGCACTTAGATTTTTATATTTACCTTTGTCTGCTATAGCAACCTGTACTTATACATGTTATACTTAAATATGGCCATTGAGGAGACCACTTATAATTGGGCATAAAGTAGACCACTGAGAAAAATTGTTGATATCAAGTATATACAGTATATAAATACACCAGTCTAATGATCTCATTTACTGTATGCATCAATACCCTGTATAGTATTACACTGCATAAATTAAAACTTGTTTATTGTGTCACAACTGAAGTGTTAATTGCTGGCTGAAAGACATAAAGATGGACAATGTGAATCCTATATAGCTTTAACATTTCATGCAGGCCCTAATTAACATTCAATGAGTGATAAAGTACCTTGCACTTAAGATTTTTATATTTACCTTTTGTCCGCTATAGCAACCTAGTTCTTATACTTAAATATGGCCATTAAGGAAACTGCTGATAATTGGGCATAAAGTAAACCACATAGAAAAAAATTAATATACTTAATGGGAAAATTTTATTGTACTCACTGTTAATAGCAAGTACATTTATATGCATGTATTATATAATATATACAGTGGCGCCTTGTTGATCCGGACGCCTCTTTGGCTTAAGTTTGTTAAAAATAATATTGATTAATTTTGAACTGTTTCTTATTTAATTATTGCACAGTGTACTGGTGTAAGCTAAATTCTTCGAGCTTCATATTAGATGTGTAATTTAATTGGGGTAAATACACGCTAATTTTAGATGCTATTGTTTGTAGGTCACAGGTATCGCCTTCAAACTGACTGCATGGCCAATGTTTTTACTACAATTAACACTACTGCAAGATCAGGGGTTGAAATATATGGTAGCCCGACGCCCTGGGGCTAGTTATTTTAAGACTGGGGCTAGCTTATTTAAATGTAATGATAGTCTGTCGGACTAGCAGAACAGAAAAAAAATTCTCGTCAGTTTACTTTCATTTTTCTATGAAGACTGGTTTCTTTTGACTGAGAACTAGTTTAATTTGTTTCTGTCACCAAAACATTCAAAACTTTAACTTTTTGTTTTCATTTTGCATAAAAAAATTGTTGGGCTAGTTAGTTTGGGCTAGTAATTTTTTCCTGATCAGTAGCCCCTGGGCTAGTGGGATTTCCAGGAAAATTTCAACCCCTGAAGATAAGTGTGAAAAGGTCATTTCTTGAAAAATTACCGTCCGGATAAACAAGTCATTTTTCAATGAACTATTACGTTTTGTAGTAGAAATCAACCGTCCGGATGCGGAACACATTTTTCTGGATTAATGAGACAGAATGACATGGAAAAAATCTATTCCCGAAAAATAGCATCTGGAAGGTGAAGTGTTCAGATAAACATGGCGCCACTGTATATACCATAAAAGACTATGACCTATGGTACATATTGTCAGAGAAAGCTGAACACATCTCATAAATAGGCATACACCATATTCGATTATATATCATCTACTATATCAGCACCGGGGTATACTCTTCGCATTTGTTACACCTGACTGCTTTATTGTCACAGGTATCGGAGTGGAATGGTGACACATGCTCATGCTGGTTATCTTGCATTGCCTTTGTTTATTTATTTTATTGCAGTTGCGTGTACTTGTGTATGTTTGTATACTGCACTGACCTGTGCAACTGTTTTAAGTTTCATTGGCATCTTTCTCTCCTGCCGTGAAAGAAGTACACAGTAATTTTTTGTCGCTACCGAGAGCTATGTAGCATACGTCAGTCTGTCTATACAGACAGGTGACAACAGATTACACTGAACAGTGACTAAGTGAGTGGCTTATATAGGGACCCTACAATATAGCGTGAATAAAGGAATATGGCGGAAAAAATTCCTTTTACACAGTGTGTTCAGATTTAAAATCATTAACTTTAAAGCAAACTAATGGATTACATACCTTTTCCCATAATTCACTTCAAATTCCTACTCATCATGTATGGCTACTTCAGAATCTCACATGTATACATTCTTTGACTTTTCTACAGGAACATTATTTCCTACAATGTACAATCACATTTTAAAACATTCAAATATTACTTCCAATTGGACATAATTGGTAGTTCACAAGCTAGAAAGCTCACTCAGTAGTTGGATTGATTGTTTAATTGTATGTTGATTGTTTAATTGTATGTCGTTTTACATCCCGTTTAAGAATTTTTCACTAAATAGAGACGTCACCATATAATGGTCAACAATCTTTTCAACAGTTTTTTTCTAAAGAGATTTCAGGCTGTCTTTACTGCAATTGTCATCAGTCTACATTACCACCCATTGTGGTATACTGGTCCCGATTTGTTTTCATAGGATTTAAGTTTTAGTTTGTGTGATAACTGGATATCAAAAAGTTTCAAAGTAGAGTGTCATGAGCTCATCAATGCTAATTATCAAAACACTACTTCTAGAAAATCAAAACATTTTAGTTAAATTAACCATTCAAAGTATTTTTTGAAAAGTAAAACAAAGGTCAAGGTCAAGTGAACTGTAATGCTGGTATTTTTCATTATAATTTATGACAAATTGTGCACATGCTAAATAGCAAAGACTTACCTCTTTTAAATTATCAAAAATATGCTGAATATTGGCACTGACTTTTTTATAAGTAGGTCAAAGGTAAGTTCAAGGGTCACAAGATTGGCAACCATGGTATTTAAAAAAAAGTCACAGTGCCAAGCAAAATATTAACCAAATATCAAAAACAATTAAACCTCTTACAATTCTCGAGATATAAGGTGTGACAGATGGACAGACAGACAGACAGATGCCAGGTAAATTGATCCCTAGGTGTTGCACTGCTGTGCAGTCGACTCACAAAAAATGTTCTTACAGGGATAGACATTAACTTTCAGATTTTCTTGCCCTTCAGGCAAATGATCTCAAACTTTGACTTGTCCGAACTCAAAACTTGGTTGCCCAAAATAAGGAAAGAACTTCAGAAGAAATTTTTTATTACTGTAAATGTTATGACAAGAAAAAATGCGACCAAATACACTACCGTCAATTTGGCAATGTGAGGTACCTGAAAAAATTTAAAGATTACCTGCAGTAGCATTTTATTTTTTTAAATGATAAAGATCACAATAAAATAATACGAAAGAAAAAAACCGCATTGAAATCTATGCACAAATAACGAAGTTATCGCGCTTTAAAAGTGCCTATTTTTACCTGTTTTGAAAATCCAATCAAGCGAAAATAGAAATGATCGATAACGAGGCTCTGCTGGTGTGACGTCACAACATGTACCACATAAGCGGGTCAGTATTAACGACAATGAGATTAACTTGGAAAACAACGACGATTTTAGCTTTGATATGAGGCATTGGTCTATAAGTTTTAAAAATTCAGACGGAATAATTATTGAGCTTTGCATCAGACCTTACTAGGCTGAACCAGAAACCGATTCTAACAAGGAATTTATCAGTTTATAGAGATTTCAAAACAACCTACAGCCAGGGTCGTGTATACTACAATTAAAATTCCTGTATATATCTCCCTGTTACAGCCTACTGAATATGACTGGGAAAAAAAATCATCAAAACCAAAATACAGGAATTTTTAATTCTATATTTTAAATGTCCTAAAACAGTTCGTTCATCAAGCTGTTAATTATTTCAACAAGATCTTCATTACTATCAGCTAAATGATAATTGACGATTTTCTCGTTTGGATAAAAATTCTTCTATGTCTAAATTTGATAATCAGTTGTTACCATTTAGCAATCAGCAGCAGCAATATTATCAATTTAATTTTACTTCAAAGTCACGACCAAATATATTTTCAAAAATCGGGTCATTATCAATGTACAAGTTATTAAAACTAATTGTTAAATAATGATATCCGCGTACTCCTTATTATGGTAATGTACTTATAATTTTTTTTTTGTCACTGTACTAATTAAAATTAATTTACAAAATAAAAATTTAGAACACTTAACATTATATCAAATAGTGTGTCTGCAATGCTAAATAAATCTTAACCCCTCTCATCTCTCTCTCTCATAGTCTATGGTCCTAATTACAGAAGACCCCCCTCCCCTTATCAAATCTGTAATAGATTCGGAAACAAAACTCATATATGTAATTCCGATCGTTAGTGGTTTTATGAATAATTTAAATTCTAAATGTATATTGAATTTAGAAGAATAACATGTCAACTGAGAAAAAAAATCATTTTTTTTAATTATCACTAATTCAACAGACAATCTATTATAATTCAGTAAAATATGAACTAAAAGTTAGGTGAATATACTTGTGTTTTGTATATTTTTTTTTTTCTGTATACAAATCACCATTTGACAGACTAAACAGTTTTAATTCATTAAAGTGTAAAATATTTAATCTATCAGATTTTTCAACAAGTTCTTGGTAATCAGTTTAATTTACACATGTGGTGGGGTAGGACTTGGGATTACGTGATTAATACACTTGCCATGGTCAAGACCGATGACTTGGAAAGGTGTGATAAACATTCGGTACCTCCGGCTATTTATTTATGTCCCACTATATATTTGACAAAGGAGCCGATGAATGTCTCAAAACGCACCATTCAAAATTGCATCGAGTGATTTTGATTGACAGGTGAAGCACGTGGATTTCGCACGTAACCACGGAGACGAACATGTTACAGGTCCCTGGTGCAGGAAAATAAGAAACACGAATAAACAGAAGTTGAATAAGCAAGAAATTTATTTAAAAATGGCTTTGACACATTATGTAATCAAAAATCATGTGTGTGTGTGTTGGGGGGGTGGGGGAGGGTGGGGATACTTATAAATTCAACTGACGTTAAAAATGAACAATCCAATATAATAATAAAAATGTTACTGATATTGAAGATATAACGAAGAACATAAAATTAAATAACATTTGTTGAATCAATAACATGGGGAGGGGTGTTAAACAAGGAAATCTCAGTCTCACTCACTCTCTCATATTAATTCTATGTACTTCCCAATACTAAATAATAGAAAAATATATACGCGTATTCTATACTTTCACTTTTCAAAGAATACAACAGCAAACATCATATAAGTACTTACCAGGGACCTATACACTAACCCTGTACTTACTTTCTTTTTTATTTAAATTAGAAATGTTTTCTTTTATTAACGTACGTTTACAATCTACGATTTGTTAGTGAAACGGTCGCCTGTACTGTCTTTTTGTTATTATTGCTTACAGATAGAATTTAAAAAAATGTCAAAACATATTCGGAAGGAAAAAAAATGACGATAGAAATGGCATAACCCATCGATTCCTAATTGTTGGAAAATATGAATCGATAATTTTTGGCAATTCCTTGTATCGTTACTTATTATAACCACACACAAAGAAATAATGAAAAAAATATTCACTAAACTAATTTCAAACAAAAATAAGAGCAAATACTATAGTCATAGTTAATTTAATATTCACAAAATCCCTAAAAATTAATGGAAAAAACACTAAAAAACCTCATCGTGTTTCCACCGTATTCTATGCATTCAAAATGGCCGGTACATGTTGTGACGTCACAGCGGCTAAGGCCCGAAAACCGAGCGTTTCAGAAAATCGCTCAGGTGTGAAATAGGGTTTTTCCCCAATAGCTTCGTTAGTTGTGCATAGATTTCGGTGCGGTTTTTTTCTTTGGTTTTATTTTAGCATGATCTACAACATATTTAAAAATAAAAAGCCACTGCGGGTACCCTTTAAATGCTGCCTTTGTACATAAATGTATACCACTGTCCTTGTAAATTTAACCTGTTAACACACACTG
>NW_026889816.1:0-120066 GCF_033153115.1 Saccostrea echinata
ATTTTCTGCATGATTTATTCTTTGTATTGTAGTATTAAAGAGAATAGGAGAAAGGAAATCCCTAGTTTTTACCTCTAAAAATTTTTACGACTGTTTGAGTAAGTACATTTTTCGACAATTTCTGTGAAATATACAGCATAGTATAGGGGGTCTCAAACTTTTTAAAAACATTAAACTTTTATTTTCTGCTTGATTTATTCTTTAAATTAAAGTATTAAAGAGAATTTGACTAAGAAGAACTCTAACCCTTACCCCCAAAAATATTTACGGCTGCCTGAGTAAGTACATTTTTCGACAATCTCTGTGAAATATAGTGCATAGTATAGGGGGTCTAAAATCTTTAAAAAACAATAAACTTTTATTTTCTGCATGATTTATTCTTTGTATTGTAGTATTAAAGAGAATAGGAGAAAGAAAATCCCTAGTTTTTACCTCTAAAAATTTTTAAGACTGTTTGAGTAAGTACATTTTTCGACAATTTCTGTGAAATATACATCATAGTATAGGGGGTCTCAAACTTTTTAAAAGCATTAAACTTTTATTTTCTGCTTGATTTATTCTTTAAATTAAAGTATTAAAGAGAATTTGACTAAGAAAAACTCGATCCCTTACCCCCAGAAATTTTTAAGGCTGCCTGAGTAAGTACATTTTTCAACAATTTCTTTGAAATATAATGCATAGTATAGGGGGTCTTAAATCTTTTTTTAAAAAAAATAAACTTTTATTTTCTGCATGATTTATTCTTTGTATTGTAGTATTAAAGAGAATAGGAGAAAGAAAATCCCTAGTTTTTACCTCTAAAAATTTTTATGACTGTTTGAGTAAGTACATTTTTCGACAATTTCTGTGAAATATACAGCATAGTATAGGGGGTCTCAAACTTTTTAAAACCATTAAACTTTTATTTTCTGCTTGATTTATTCTTTGAATTAAAGCATTTAAAAGAATTTGACTAAGAAAAACTCTAACCCTTACCCCCAAAAATTTTTACGGCTGCCTGAGTAAGTACATTTTTCGACAATTTCTGTAAATATAGTGCATAGTATAGGGGGTCTAAAATCTTTAAAAAACCAATAAAATTTTATTTTCTGCATGATTTATTCTTTGTATTGTAGTATTAAAGAGAATATGAGAAAGAAGATCCCTAGTTTTTACCTCTAAAAATTTTTACGACTGTTTGAGTAAGTACATTTTTCCACAATTTCTGTGAAATATACAGCATAGTATAGGGGGTCTCAAACTTTTTAAAACCATCAAACTTTTATTTTCTGCTTGATTTATTCTTTGAATTAAATCATTGAAGAGAATTTGACTAAGAAAAACTCTAACCCTTACCCCCAAAAATTTTTACGGTTGCCTGAGTAAGTACATTTTTCGACAATTTCTGTTAAATATAGTGCATAGTATAGGGGGTCTAAAATCTTAAAAAACCAATAAAATTTTATTTTCTGCATGATTTATTCTTTGTATTGTAGTATTGAAGAGAATATGGGAAAGAAAATCCCTGGTTTTGACCTCTAAAAATTTTTACGACTGTTTGAGTAAGTGCATTTTTCGACAATTTCTGTGAAATATACAGCATAGTATAGGGGGTCTCAAACTTTTTAAAACCATCAAACTTTTATTTTCTGCTTGATTTATTCTTTGAATTAAAGTATTAAAGAGAATTTGACTAAGAAAAACTCTAACCCTTACCCCCAAAAATTTTTACGGCTGCCTGAGTAAGTACATTTTTGACAATTTCTGTGAGATATACAGCATAGTATGGGGGGTCCAAAATCTTAGAAAACCAATAAAATTTTATTTTCTGCATGATTTATTCTTTGTATTGTAGTATTAAAGAGAATATGAGAAAGAAAATCCCTAGTTTTTACCTCTAAAAATTTTTATGACTGTTTGAGTAAGTACGTATACATTTTTCAACAATTTCTGTGATATATACAGAATAGTGAATGGAGTCTTACAATTTAAAAAACCATTTTACTTTTATTTTTTGCTTGATTAATTCCTCATATTAGAGTATTCAAGAAAATTTGACCTAAAAAATACCTGGGTTTTACCTCTAAATATTTTTATGGCTGCTTGAGTAAATGCATTTTTTCGATATTGATTATTGGTGAAACAGACAAACACACATTCAGCTGCTAATGAGAACACTCATAACCAAAATAACATTTCAGTTTTTAACTCTTGCACAAACTCACACGTGTGTGTCAGCCAAATTTCACTCTAATTCGCAGATTTTATAGTCTAGAGTATTCCGGAAATAAATACATCATATATATTGGTTTTCCTTCTTCATTTATAGTGTTTGTTCCTGTTCCAAAGGATGTCGAATTTCTTCTAAGTTTTTGGGATTTTTCGAATGATTTATGGTGGGATTTTAGCTTTATTCAGTGTTTGGAAGTACAGGAGTTATCAGTGAGTGAAGATATATATGTGAGGAGCTGCTAACACATCAAGTTCTTCTGCTAACACATGTAAATAGAGGAAATTCGATCGACCAGCACATTTATAATGAAAATGACTGTTATTCCATGCTTTAAACTTCATCAACCACAGAGAACTGTAAGTATCATAGTTTTTACATATGAGGCATCTCTCTGTGACATAGACTCACTCATTTCAGACCCCCTTGATGAGGAATATTTGGGAATATATTTGACAGAACACATAAAATGAAGCTTTTTAGACTTACATCAGTTGATCCCTTCCAGCATGCTTACTACAAGTGTGAATAGTCTTAGAACAACAAAACAGAGAAATAAACACCATGAATATCAGAGATAAACTTTCGGTTAACATTTTTGGACCTCCAGAGGAGAAGTTTTAAAGATATTCTTTTGTCGTACATGAATGATGTATGTTTTTAGACAGTAATATCAATTCATTTCTTTCATCATTCTTGATTCAAGTGTGGAATACCTTCAGAGCAACAAAACAAAGAAATAATCAGTATAAGATGCAGTTGTTGTACTTTAATTCAAATTCAACAACCCCAGATGTGACTTGTTTCACATCATCATTTGTCACACATTCATAGATCTTTTATTTACAGCTGTAACACTTATATGCTTGTTTGTTTGTTACTTCATCCCCTATTGTATGCTTAACAAGATTGAAACAAATAATTAAAGTGCATTCGATTCATGAAAAATCATTTTATTTACAATTTTATGATTCATAGTTATATTTCTTCAAAATTCAGGAAATTAAAGTAAAATTAGGCTTCCTTTTCCTTCGTCTAAGTTAACCATACAAATATAAAGCAAAAAAATTTTATTCGATACATTATCAACAAAAATAAGGACAAATCAGGAGTACGACATGTCGAAATCACTTAAGTCATTCTTGTTTAGTTACAAACATAATTTTTCAACTAACCGAGTATTGCGAACAATTAAAAACATGTTATATTTTGTTAATTCAACACATATTCTGCTTTGTTGCAATTTAATCAGTACAAGTAGTTTACAAAATGATTGAGTTACATTTTACACTTTCTAACCACAGATTTAGAAAATACATTTCTTCTGATTTTTTTTTTTTTTTTCACAAATACAGGAAAGTAAAGTAAAATTAAGTTTGTTTCTTCTTTGGCTAAGTTAACCGTACAGATATAAAGCAAAAAATTTTATTTGATACGTATTCAACAAAACAAAGGACAAATCAGGAGTCTCGACATGTTGAAACCACTTAAGTCATTCTTGTTTAGTCACGACATGATTTTTCGACTAACCAAGCATAGCGAACAATTAGAAACATGTTACATTTTCTTCATTCAATTTGAAAATATAATTTTCTGTTTATTCTACACATATTTTCATTTTAGATTTCAAATACTCTGCCATTTCATCCTGGGTAGAAGAAAAATTTAAATTAAAAATTTCGCTTTTGTACACGTGGTGCAGTGGTTAGAGCATTTGCTCTAGAGACGTGGTGTAAGGAGTTGATCCTTATGTTATGGGTTTGAATCACACTGTGTTACGTGGAGACCAGTCCTTCGGATGAGACCATATCAACCGAGGTTTTTCTCAGTAGGTGATTGCACGAAAAACATCCCTCACTGCTCAAAAGCCCCGAGTCTTGAGTGAAGGTCTAAATTTGCAGCCCTCCACCGACAAGTGGTGGCGTCTCCATATGAGTGACAAATTCTCGAGAAGGACATTAAACAAACAAACAAACAAACATCTTAAACACTTTAATTTGTTAGCGATTAATTTTCCTCAACTACTTTTTGTTAAAGAAACAAGGATAAAAAAAAAATAAAAAGCAACAGGTGCAGGTGAAATCCTTTTATTTCTTCATAATTTTAACCTCCAAATTGATTTGATCTGTTTAACATTTTTTTCTTGTTGCACATAAATAGTTTTGCTATTTACATCTGGTACAAATAAATACTTTGAAGATTTAGATTTTTTCCCCAAATTTAATCTAAGGCAAACTAAATAAAGATATAAACAGCATAAAATGCTGTGAAATGTTTTAGCTACAAATCTGATCCTTAAAAATGACTTGATTAACATTAATTCTCAGCACATGTTTCATTTATTTATGTGTCTCATTCAGGTTTTGGCATAATGTGTACTCAATATTGAAGGCTGATATGGTGTAAAGGAGCACGTTTTCTGTTCTTGAATGGAAAAAAGAGTGGGTTCGATTCCCACTGTCAGCTGTAAAAGAAGAGGCCACATTTAATATAAAACACCCTGTACACAATAAACTTTTATTTTCTGCATGTTTCAAAGTATTAAATAAAAATATGACTAAGAAAATCATTAGTTTATACCTCTAAAACTTTTACGACTGCTTAAGTAAGTGCATTTTTCAACAATTTCAGTTAAATATAGTGTGATGAGTAATAAATAAGACAATAGGCCTATACCTTTAAAAAACTGATGTGACTAGGACTAATGGTATAGTCAAGGAACCTGTTTACCCCTATTTGGATGGTATAGCCCTTTTCTATATAAAAGGCTGCAGAGGCAGTATCTGTCTTTCTGAAGTCTGTAACTAGCAAAAGTTTCAAAAGAAGATAAGAAGGTAATTATTTCTTAATGACTTATTTTATTTTTATAGCTGTTTGAATAAGTGCATTTTTCAATAATTTGTGTTAAATATACTGCATACTATACTGCATAGTATAGGGGGTCTTAAACTTTAAATAACCATTAAACTTTTATTTTCTGCATGATTAATTCTGTGCTTTAGAGTATTACAGAGAATTTGACTAAGAAAATACATAGATTTTACCTCTAAAGAGTTTTAAGGCTGCTTGAGTAAGTGCATTTTTCGACAATTTGTGTTAAATATACTGCATAGTATAGGAGGTCTAAATCTTTAAAGAAGCATTAAACTTTTATTTTCTTCATGATTAATTTTTTGTTTTAGGTAGTGGAGAAAATTTAAATATAAAAATCCCTATGTTTTACCTTTAAAATTTTTTACGGCTGCTTGAATAAGTGCATTTTTTGTCAATTTCTGTTTAATATACTGCATAGTATAGGGGGCCTAAAACTTTATATAACCATTAAACTTTTATTTTCTACATGATTTATTCTTTCTATTAAAGTATTAAAGAGAATTTGACTAAGAAAAACTCTAACCTTTACCCCCTAAAACTTTTCTGGCTGCTTGAGTAAGTATAATTCTCGACAATTTCTGTGAAATATACAGCATAGTATAGGGGATATAAAACCTTACAAAGCCAATAAACTTTTATTTTCTACATGATTTATTCTTTGAATTAAACTATTAAAGAGAATTTGACTAAGAAAAACTCTAACCCTTACCCCTAAAAATCTTTATGGCTGCTTGAGTAAGAACATTTTTCGACAATTTCTGTGAAATATCCTGCATAGTATAGGGTGTCTAAAACTTTAAAAAAACCAATAAACTTTTATTTTTCTCATGGTTTATTCTGTAACAGGGAATTATTTAATCTTAGACTAATTATAAATCCTGGATTTTCAGAAAATTCTGAAATCAGGTGTAGTGCCTGAAACTAACTTAGTTTTGCTTGAAATTATCAGTTTTCACTGTAGTAGATACTGTCTAAATGGGTAAGTGTGTATATAAGAAGCTAATATAATTGAACTATTGTTTATTTTTATTCATTCATGTTTGTATTGTGTTCCAATTTCATATTTTTATTGTTTATTTTCAGTCATAATTAATATTTCTAGGGTAAATGTCTTTTATGCAGTGTATCTGGTGTTCTACTGTTGTAGCTGTAGAAAATAATGACGCATGCGCAGATGGGGGTTAGTCGATGCCTGGCATCAAAAAACGACTAACCCCCATTTGCGCATGCGTCATTATTTTCTCGCTAAATTCTGCAGTTTTCTGCAATCAAACGGCGATATTAAAATAATCCATCGAATTTCCGTCATTAAATTATGCTACGACTCCACTGTTATCGCAAAACGTTCCTTCCGAGTTGTAGATATCCGTTAAACATTGCCAACAACGCACGGCTTCATAGTCCCCATGAATGAAGACCCGACTGAAGAAATGACTCGCAGCAAACGAAAATACATACCGATGCGTATTCAGCACGACAACTGCAAACACTTACATATGTTTTCACAACCGTAACAACTTTTAAATCCAACGAAATGGTCAGAAAAACGCAGCGATGTAAACACTACCAAATTTACAACAGCTTCCTTATGCAGACAACCACTCCTCGACGTCACAGTCGTAAAATACGACGTCACAGGTACACTCTTTTCCCGAACTTTTCCCGAACTTTTCTAATGCAAAATGGCGATTAAGCATTGTACGTAATATAAGGTATACTGTCTTTGTTGTTCAGCACACGTACTTTTAATTGTTTGTAAAAAGTTCTCCTTTTACCAGGTAATTGAATATCACAAGAGGAAAGGAAACTGGAATGTCTTCAGTACAGAAATCGGTCTTTGAAATTTGAAGATCCATGATCCGCCCACTTGTTTCACCTCCAGCTAAGAGGTGCATATTTAGTGTGCAAATCGAGAGTTTTAAAGCCATTGTGACGTCACCCTCAATAATTTGTAACAGATCAGTGAAATCTTACACATGAATCAATAAAAAATAATAATAATAATATAGTTAAACTGTGGAAAACGTTAGTTTGAATTCTTGTGTACCATAAACAAATTCCCAAGCCTTTGTGACATTACTCCTAAACTTGCAATGACGGGGAACAGAGAAAAATACTGCGTCATATAATAATAATAGTATTTGAATACACCAGTCAGATTAAACCACCCCGTGTCCTCTTTTCTTGTACTTTACAAACGTATTTTTTTTTTTTAGACAGAATACCCCCCCCCCCCCTGGCGAAAAACGGATCGAGTACTCAGTTCAAATATTTTAATTTTTATTATTTTCATCATCAAAATATATATATATTTGTATTGGCTCAAAAAAAGAATTGAACAAGTTAAATTGATGCAAAGCATCAAATAGACCTCAAAAATATATAAAGCAAAAATCTGAAGTATTTCCAAAAGAAAGAGCACCCCCCCCCCCTCCAAAAAAATGCATTTATGGCAGAATCTAGGAGAGGTGGATCTAAGAAAAAAAAAATTTCTTCAGTGGCATGTCTGATGCACCTTGGAATTTAGTGTTTTTTTTTTATTTTTTATTATAGCCTTAAAATATTTCTGAATCTAGGGAGAATCCACAGTGTGCAAGTCTTTCTAAACACTGTGAGTTACCCCAATACCCTGCATATTTCACTTGCCCATTGAGAAGAAGGTAAACATGGCCTATTTACACCCTTCATACGTTCAAAGGCAACATTTCTCAATATTTGAAATTTTAATTCTTTTCCCCAGACACTCTCCTTCCTATCTATGCCCTAAAATCTGTCCATCCCACTCCGTGCGAATCCTAAGACATATTTACGGGAAAAAACCCTGCGCTTTGCGTGGTCAATGAAATGGGGTAAATTAGTAACCTATGGCATACTTATACTTTCTAAAATCAAATTAAGGGTTACATACAAATTCCAACATTTATTTTAATTTCCTTTTTATTTAACTTTGTTTATTGTTTACTCTTTTATTTTCTATAATTATGTTTCATTTTAAATGTATTATTATTATTATTGAGCACATAAAATATTGAAATTATGCCACCCCCCGAAAAAAAAATTAAAGGCGTCATATTATTCTTTAAAAATAAAATTTAAAGCTTTAATCTTATATCTGTAAAAGTTTTGGATCCTTCCTTCAACACTGTTGACATCATTTGTCTCGGATAACATAAAGATAAGCGTAAGCCAGCGTTAATTGCGCTTTGATTGAATTCAGTCTACATGCAGCTACACCAGAGAAAATCCACAGAATTTCTTCCCATGTAGAAAAGTGCATCTTTATGATAGACTTTTACACTGTTCGACTTTTCTGTGTGTGTTTTATCCCCTCGCAACGGAGTTGCGTGTTTGTTTGTGGGTGAGTGAGATAATTCTGTGCGAAACGGAAGTGACGTAATTTGCATTGGAATCGATGTCGGATGCTGCCTTAGCTTATGGATAATAAATTGCGCAGCTCGATCACTATATAATAGTATGCTGCTAATCTATTATTATTATCATTTTCTTTAGCCTCATGTGGTTTTCTACCTTCTCAATATTTTTGTCCCCGTTTCAGACAATTGTGGATATGTTACAAATCTTGCATTTTCACGAGTATCTTATTTGTGGTATTGTAATCTTCCATTTATACCTACATGTTAAATATAACATGGTTAATATTCTACCATATTACGATATTTTAATATCATTTAATTAAATGTGATCTTATTGTAATAATTGTATTTGCCCTCTGAGGGCCCTTGATCGGTGAATAAACATACTATTATATATCATATTTCAACAACATGGGAATGGAAAGGGGCTGTAAGCCTTTGAATGAAATTGTCCATACATTTTCTGAGATATAAAATTTAAATAGCACAGTAAACCAAAATGACCCCCCCCCCCCCCCCGTTTAAAAAAAAACTCAGACACTTAGGACACTTGGTAAAATGTGATCGAATGAGTCATTTACATGTCCTAACACCCGCTCCCAAATAGATTGTTCGCTGATTCTTGGCTACTCCAAAAAATTTGAGATTTTTTTTTTCTGTTGGAGTTGCCCCCTCATTCTCCTAACCTCAGAAAATAATCACACGTTTCAAAGCACACCATCATGTAAGAAATATTAATTTGTTTATATTTCACATAAATTAATCCTTCTAAATGTAAATCCTGTCTCTCCATATAGCGTCCCTGCATTGATGATGATTTTCCTGGTCGATGTTCACAGGCTCGACTTGTAGTACTAGTAATGCAGTGCTGGATTTTCAAACTCGCAATCGCGTGGCAATATTGTATAGGAAACAGATCACGTCACATTTTGATAAAATATTTTGGAAAAAAAAAATAAATAATGATAGTGAAGGTAACATTATGTAAGCAAAATCATATAATTGTTCTTTTTTTTGCTGGGAAAATTGTTAGACTGGAGTGATGCTTTTATAATATGCACAGTATTATTTCTTCTTCGAACAACAGTTAACACTTTACATGGAGGTTTACAATTCCTTAATTTTGTTGACACTAATGTAGATTAAATATTATCGATAATGTAAACCTTTTGTCTTCATATGCTATTTTTAAATGTCTCGTTTCAGCTGATGCATAAAAAGAGATATTTCTTTTTATTGACAATACAGCCCCGTAGAATACCTGGGGGGGGGGGGGGGGTTGTAAGTATAGTTTTTCACTGTTGTAAATCTTTATTTAAATGCTTCCTGTAGTCTCCCCCGTTTTGTTGCAGCATTAAGATCGAGCACTCGCAAACTCCTGCAGTTGAAAAAGAAATATACTAATGTACACCCCCCCCCCCTCCCCCTTCGAAATAGGTGTTTTGAGTTTGGAGACTTTAGCTTTTTTTACTGCATAGACATGATAAATATTGCATCTCAAAGTAATTACCAAAAAAAATCTCAGAAAATGCTAATGATAGATTTATAATTAAGTTGTCAGTGCATAATATCAAATAAAGTAGTTCGTCGTATAATGTAAGCGTTATTGTTTATATTTGCCGTAACATAGAATCAGCTACAAGCAAATCCTTTAAAAAGAAAGTTGACCTAGCGCTGTGGCCATCATAAAACACACAAGTAGATATCTGAACCATTGGTTTAAGTTGCTGAATCCATTAATTGTAAATAAAAGAGGCATAGTGATGCACGGGGGGGGGGGGGGGTCAATTCAGAAAGGTGAATCTAGAGTGGGCTTCACATCGGCAATAGCATTACTCATTAGTCATTTTATAAGCATTCTATAGTTTACTGTATTTTAAATTTTAAGGTGAAAAATAAGAGATCAGTAGAACCAATGAGCGCCTAGTTTAAAATATTCCATGCAGTGTGGTACTATTTTGTAGCAATCGCATCTTCTCTGGTCTTTCCGGCAAGCATGCATATCCGAGGTTGTTATTCGAGTGTGTCGTAAAGTAGTATATTTATCATAATATTAGAATTAACTGATATCTTCAGTCTTTGCATTATGAGACCTAAGTAACTGTTACATTTCGTACATTTACATGTATGTACAAGTTAAACAACAAAGCACGAATCTTTTACCGATAATGAAACGAAATTGTCATGGTACAGTTTATCTACTGTTGTATTCCCAGGATGCCCTACCGTGAGGTCGAGCATGCGTATTCCAGAAAAAAAAGAGTAACGTAGTTGCTAGCGAACCGATCCCCAAAAAATAATAGAGAAAATATGTAGTAAAATTTGTTGTTACACCACGATAATTTATTTTTGATACATCAAATTTCAGTAGTAATCATTAATATTGGTATCACCACCTAACATAGATCCAGGGTAGTATGATGATCACACGTTGAAAGATTGCTGCCGATTTCTTTCTTTGTTTCCTTCTCCAACTGTAATTGGCAAAATGGCAGCAAGAACATTTTAATTAATTTTTTTTTTCTGTTTAGCGTCCATTCATCTTTCAAAAATCTACCCATCTATATAGTTCTTACTATTTTAAAAGCGATAATGGATCAACAAAAGGAAGACTAAGTGTTTTTCATAATAAACAAAGAAAAAGATATTCTAAAATTCACGGTAATGCCTAAAATGAACACACTTGCACTTTGATGGTGGTGTATTTTCGCTGTATTTTCCTCAAACGTTACCGATGGTGAGAACGCAAAGAACACTTCAAATTATTTTAATAAATAAATGCATACATTCAGTACTTTAATGTAAACACAAACATTGGGCTAATCCAGGAGAGGTAAGGTAACAGCACTTAAACGGCATCAATATGTGAAAATGGAGAGCTTAACTAAGCATTTCAAATTTCAATTGAAGTTTTTGCAGATAGAGACAGATAGAAGGACAGACGGTACAAAAGCATTATGCCACCATCTACATGTAAGTTCGTCGGGGGGGGGGGGGGGGGATTCCTCTAGCAAATTCTTCTGAGTTTCATAGTTAGGATTGTTGGCACATTCAATCTCATTTAACAAACATGCATTCAAATCTAAATAGTTTGGATACATAACTCAAAATGTCTGTCTGTATGTTTGTTTGTATGTTGTTTCACGTCCCTCTCAAGAATTTTTCACTCGTATGGAGACGCCACCACTTGCCGGTGGAGAGCTGCAAATTTTGATCTATACTAGGCACTCAGGGCCATTGAGCAGTAAAAGATCTTTTTCGTGCCAGCACCTAGTGCGACAAGGGACCTTGGTTTATATAATCTTATTCGAAGGACTGGTCTCCACGTCCCGTAGTGGATTTGAACCCGCGACGTAAGGATCAACTACATACTCCGCAACCCTAGAGCAGACGTTCTAACCACTGTGCCACCCTAACGACTAACTCAAAATGAAGTACATGTATCTAATCACTAGTTAAAATAATAAACAAATGCTAATATTTGTGTTTGTAATTCATTAAACTGGAGTTCACAGGATATTCAAATATTATCTTTACTTTTAAAAAAAAAACCTCAGCTGCTTTATTTGTGTATTTGTGGGGCTTGAAAATGAAGGGCATTTAGCATAATCACTTAAAAATGAAATGAAAGTATAATAGATATATGACGTTTTGTGTGAAAATATTATCAAGCATACTTTACAGAGTGGATTGATCATGTGTTTAAAAAAGGGGGAGAGGACGATCGTCCGAGTATATGTTTATCCTTAAAAACAAAGGGTAAAGCATTAATTCATGTTTGTGGCCACAAAATCCATGACTTCAAAACTTTTTATCTGGATTGCACAAAGAAAACAAATTCATTCAAAAGAATTCACAGATGATTTACTGGCATCATGAGGAATAAACCAAGCACGAAGCATCGTTTTTCAAGAAAGGGGGGGGGGGATAATTGATGACGTCTGAAAAAGCATACCACCTTCCCCGAAAAAAGAAAAGAAATAAAAGAAAAATACCAAAACTTGCAAAACTTATTTCGGGGGGGGGGGGGGTCCAATTTAGTACCATTAAATCTGCTGAAGAGACTTCTATACAATAGCCAGGAACCTTGCTAATGCCCTTAAGTACAAAACAGTAAAGCTGCAGTCTCATCAGACACTTCATTTCTTTTAAAAATACAGATGGAATTGCAGGTACATGTATTGAGATGCATACATATTACGTTACCATAGATTTCTGTAACATGATTTTCACCTCTAATTTTACATACTCAGTAAATTAAAATGGTATCATATAAAAATATACAAAACACAGTATCACTATATTGCATTTAACCGAAAGCCAAGGCTTGATGCGTGAGTCTCAGACTCAAAGGAGGACGAAATGTGTGTGTAATCTCTTAATTTTTTGTCTTTACAAAATTCAGGAGGCAAAGACATGTTATGTAATTACTTTTATTTAATTCGTTTTAGATTTTCCGATGAGGATGACAGTTATTAGAATAATAATAAATAACTTAACATGGAACTTCTGGAAATACAAGTACTGTACCCCCCCCCTTCCCTTTTTTTTTTTTTTATTTTTGTTGAATGGGTTATTCAGTATAGGTCGACAAAATATTCTCATGGTGTTTTTGATAAATATTAAAACGATTCTTAAAGGAATCTAACTTGCGAAGAACAAAATAAAACACTCGCGGCCAGCACCTAGACAGACCATTTGACATACTAATAGATTTAATTTATGAAAGTATCTTTTAGTGATCGAGTTTTCACTTGATAAAATATATATATAAGCTTTTCTGAAACAAAAATCGTATACAAAGATTTAAACTTCAAAATGTTTTTAATGTTATTTTTTAATGTAGAAGAACTGCTCTCTTGGACGATAGAAATTGAGCAATGGAAGTCATCTAAGTCATGAGTCATTTAACGGAAATAAAAGCGCAGCACTTCCTTGAGCATGTTTGGTACCCCCCCCCCCCCGCCCTTTTTTTCCTCGGCAATTCTGAGTGACATTTCCTTCACAGGTGGCCTGGCAGGGATACTAGTAATAGCTCTAGTAAAACTGATGAGCATGTTATATCTCTATATTGCTATTCATAATGAAATAGATAATTGTAGCAAAAGAATGTATTACACCGAATCTGTATATTTGAAGAATTTTCCCCCGTTAATGACAGATCTACTACAAATTATAGGGAAAGAATGGAGCGACTAATAGTATATTCGGGGGATATCATACAAGTATTTAAAATACGTCGACAGTAACATATATCTTACTCATTCCATATACTTCGATTTTTCGGCAAGTGACAATATAGCTAAGATTTTAGTCGAACTTATAATCTATAAAGACTAGTTAAAAATTATAAAAAGCGGTTTTATATCCATATATCTCGGCTGAACCAACGGAAAATATTTATAGAAATGTCTCTTGCACCTGTGCTCAATGGAGGATTTAAAGGGGATGTTGGGGAGAATGTCCGCAAACACCCCTACCCCCCCAACCCCCCCCCCAACACACACATACAAATACACACAGAAACACACCAAAAATTCTTATAATACATCTTAATTTTGTTTGTATAAGACTCTATAATATAAATAAAGTGTGAACAAAAGCATGTGTGGCTTTCGTTATTTTAATAGAGAAACTTACGAATTTCACCGAGTATAGGGGAGCATTTTTCCTGGTGGGGGTAGGTATCTAGAATTGTTTTTTTTTTAAATATTTAATATAAAAAAGGGGATCGTTATCCAATATCATATAAAATCGCTGGGGATTTATAGATATTTTAACTGAAATCCATTTGCTATTTGCTAAGGCACCTGTATAAAAGATATATAAGAAGTCGACCCCCCTGTTCCAATCACCCCCCCCCCCCCCGTTCCAGTCAACCCCATTCCCGTTAGTTCTTGATCATACACAAATCAATCGATAAAAGGGTTCAATACAAATTCATTTTGGGGGCAGGTGGGGTATCTCAAATAAACGGATTATCTACAGTATATTTACATGTACATCAAGTACTACTATATCAATGCTGCCTTGTGGAGAATCGTTGTGCCTTACACCTGATTAATCAGTAATAATTTGTTTATAGTACACAAGACTTGAAAACTAATGATTTCCACAGTTTAACTCTTTATTACTTTTTTTTTTATTGATTCATTTGTAAGATTTCACTGATCTGTTACAAATTATTGAGGGTGACGTCACAATGGCTTGAAAACTCTCGATTTGCACACTAAATATGCACCTCTTAGCTGGAGGTGAAACAAGTGGGCGGATCATGGATCTTCAATTTTCAAAGACCGATTTCTGTACTGAAGACATTCCAGTTTCCTTTCCTCTTGTGATATTTAATTACCTGGTTAAAGGAGAACTTTTTGCAAACAATTAAAAGTACGTGTGCTGAACAACAAAGACAGTATACCTTATATTACGTACAATGCTTAATCGCCATTTTGCTTCAGAAAAGTTCGGGAAAAGAGTGTACCTGTGACGTCGTATTTTACGACTGTGACGTCGAGGAGTGGTTGTCTGCATAAGGAAGCTGCTGTAAATTTGGTAGTGTTTACATCGCTGCGTTTTTCTGACCATTTCGTTGGATTTAAAAGTTGTTACGGTTGTGAAAACATATGTAAGTGTTTGCAGTTGTCGTGCTGAATACGCATCGGTATGTATTTTCGTTTGCTGCGAGTCATTTCTTCAGTCGGGTCTTCATTCATGGGGACTATGAAGCCGTGCGTTGTTGGCAATGTTTAACGGATATCTACAACTCGGAAGGAACGTTTTGCGATAACAGTGGAGTCGTAGCATAATTTAATGACGGAAATTCGATGGATTATTTTAATATCGCCGTTTGATTGCAGAAAACTGCAGAATTTAGCGAGAAAATAATGACGCATGCGCAAATGGGGGTTAGTCGTTTTTTGATGCCAGGCATCGACTAACCCCCATCTGCGCATGCGTCATTATTTTCTACAGCTACAACAGTAGAACACCAGATACACTGCATAAAAGACATTTACCCTAGAAATATTAATTATGACTGAAAATAAACAATAAAAATATGAAATTGGAACACAATACAAACATGAATGAATAAAAATAAACAATAGTTCAATTATATTAGCTTCTTATATACACACTTACCCATTTAGACAGTATCTACTACAGTGAAAACTGATAATTTCAAGCAAAACTAAGTTAGTTTCAGGCACTACACCTGATTTCAGAATTTTCTGAAAATCCAGGATTTATAATTAGTCTAAGATTAAATAATTCCCTGTTCTGTGTATTATAGTATTAAAGATAATATGACAAAGAGAATTCTTAGTTTTTACATCTAAAAATTTTTACGGCTGCTTGAGTAAGTGAATTTTTCGACAGTTTCTGTGAAATATCCTGCATAGTATAGAGTGTCTCAAACTTTAAAAAACCATTATACTCTTAATTTTAGCTTGAATAATTCTTAGAATTAAAGTATTAAAGATATTATCACAAAGAGAATTTCAAGTATTTCTCTTAAAAATTTTTTACGGCTGCTTGAGTAAGTGCATTTTTCGACTATTTCTGTGAAATATCCTGCATAGTATAGGGTGTCTAAAACTTTAAAAAAAAAATAAACTTTTATTTTTTTCATGATTTATTCTTTGTATTGTAGTATTAAAGATAATATGACAAAGAAAATTCCTAGTTTTTACATCTAAAAATTTTTACGGCTGCTTGAGTAAGTGAATTTTTCGACAATTTCTGTGAAATATCCTGCATAGTATAGAGTGTCTCAAACTTTAAAAAACCATTATACTCTTAATTTCAGCTTGAATAATTCTTAGAATTAAAGTATTAAAGATATTATCACAAAGAAAATTTCGAGTTTTTCTCTTTAAAATTTTTTACGGCTGCTTGAGTAAGTGCATTTTTCGACTATTTCTGTGAAATATCCTGCATAGTATAGAGTGTCTAAAACTTTAAAAAACCAATAAACTTATATTTTTCTCATGATTTATTCTTTGAATTGTAGTATTAAAGATAATATAACAAAGAAAATTCCTAGTTTTTATCTCTAAAAATTTTTATGGCTGCTTGAGTAAGTGCGTTTTTCGACTATTTCTGTGAAATATCCTGCATAGTATAGGGTGTTTAAAACTTTAAAAAACCAATAAACTTATATTTTTCTCATGATTTATTCTTTGTATAGTAGTATTAAAGATAATATGACAAAGAAAATTCCTAGTTTTTACCTCTAAAAATTTTTACGGCTGCTTGAGTAAGTGCATTTTTCGACAATTTCTGTGAAATATCCTGCATATTATAGAGTGTCTAAAACTTTAAAAAACCATTATACTCTTAATTTCAGCTTGAATAATTCTTAAAATTAAAGTATTAAATATAATATGACAAAGAAAATTTCAAGTTTTTCTCTTTGAAAATTTTTACAGCTGCTTGAGTAAGTGCATTTTTCGACAATTTCTGTGAAATATCCTAAATAGTATAGGGTGTCTAAAACTTTACAAAAACCAATAAACATTTATTTTTCTCATGATTTATTCTTTGGATTGTAGTATTAAAGATAATATGACAAAGAAAATTCCTAGTTTTTACCTCTAAAAATTTTTACGGCTGCTTGAGTAAGAGCATTTTTCGACAATTTCTGTGAAATATCCTAAAAAGTATAGGGTGTCTAAAACTTTAAAAAACCAATAAACTTTTATTTTTCTCCTGATTTATTCTTTGAATTGTAGCATTAAAGATAATATGACAAAGAAAATTCTTAGTTTTTACCTCTGAAAATTTTACGGCTGCTTGAGTAAGTGACTTTTTCGACAATTTCTGTGAAATATCCTGCATAGTATAGAGTGTCTAAAACTTTAAAAAACCATTATACTCTTAATTTCAGCTTGAATAATTCTTAAAACTGAAGTATTAAAGATAATATGACAAAGAAAATTTCAAGTTTTTTTCTTTAAATTTTTTTACGGCTGCTTGAGTAAGTGCATTTTTCGACAATTTCTGTGAAATATCCTGCATAGTATAGAGTGTCTAAAACTTTAAAAAACCAATAAACTTATATTTTTCTCCTGATTTATTCTTTGAATTGTAGTATAAAAGATAATATGACAAAGAAAATTCCTAGTTTTTATCTCTAAAAATTTTTACGGCTGCTTGAGTAAGTGCATTTTTCGACAATTTCTGTGAAGTATCCTGCATAGTATAGGGTGTCTAAAACTTTAAAAAACCAATAAACTTATATTTTTCTCATGATTTATTCTTTGTATAGTAGTATTTAAGATAATATGACAAAGAAAATTCCTAGTTTTTACCTCTAAAAATTTTTACGGCTGCTTGAGTAAGAGCATTTTTCGACTATTTCTGTGAAATATACTGCATATTATAGAGTGTCTAAAACTTTAAAAAACCATTATACTCTTAATTTCAGCTTGAATAATTCTTAAAACTGAAGTATTAAAGATAATATGACAAAGAAAATTTCAAGTTTTTTTCTTTAAAATTTTTTAAGGCTGCTTAAGTAAGTGCATTTTTCGACAATTTCTGTGAAATATCTTGCATAGTATATGGGGTCTAGAACTTTAAGAAACCTTCAAACCTTTATTATTTTCATGATTAAATCTTTGTTAGGGAGTATTAAAAAAAAGGATAAAGAAATTCCCTTGTTTTGATCTCTAAAAATTTTAAGGCTGTTTGAGTGAGTGTATTTTTCGACAATTTCTGTTAAATATACTACATAGCATAGGGGGTCTAGAACTTTAAGGAACCATCAAACTTTTATTATATTCATGATTTATTCTTTGTCTGAGAGTATTAAAGAGAGTAGGATAAAGAAAATTCCTTGTTTTGACCTCTAAAAATTTTGAAGGCTGGTTAAGTGAGTGCAGTTTTCGACAATTTCTGTTAAATATACTACACAGCATAGGGGATGTAAAACCTTAAAAAAACAATAAACTTTTATTTTCTGCATGATTAATTCTTTGTTTTAATGTATGACTGAAGAGAGCATGACTGAAATAAATCCTAACCCAGACCCCAAAAAATTTTTATGGCTGCATGAGTAAGTGCATTTTTCTACAATTTCTGATAAATATACTACATAGCATAGGAGGTCTAAAACTTTAAGGAACCATCACACCTCTATTATTTTCAAGATTAAATCTTTGTTAGAGACTATTAAAGAGAATAGGATAAAGAAAATCGATAGTTTTGACCTCAAACAAGTTTTAAGTCTGTTTGAGTGAGTGTATTTTTTCGACAATTTCTGTTGAATATACTACATAGCATAGGGGGTCTAGATTTTAAAGGAACCATCAAACCTCTATTATTTTCACGATTTATTCTTTGTCTGAGAGTATTAAAGAGAGTAGGATAAAGAAAATCCCAATTTTATACCTCTAAAAATTTTTAAGACTGTTTAAGTGAGTGCACTTTTAGATAATTTTTGTTAAATTTACTGAATAGTATAGGGGGTCTAAAACTTTTAAAAACCAATAAACTTTTATTTTTCTCGTGATTTATTTTTTGTATTGTAGTATTAAAGATAATATGACAAAGAAAATTCCTAGTTTTTACCTCTAAAATTTTTTACGGCTGTTTGAGTGAGTGTATTTTTTCGACAATTTCTGTTAAATATACTACATAGCATAGGGGGTCTAGATTTTAAAGGAACCATCAAACCTCTATTATTTTCATGATTAATTCTTTGTCTGAGAGTATGAAAGAGAGTAGAATAAAGAAAATTCCTTGTTTTGATCTCTAAAAATTTTAAAGGCTGGGTAAGTAAGTGCAGTTTTAGACAATTTCTGTGAAATATACTACATAGCATAGGGGATGTAAAACCTTAAAAAAACCAATAAACTTTTATTTTCTGCATGATTTATTCATTGTATTGTAGTATGAAAGAGAATATGACAAAAAAAAATCCCTAATTTTTACCTCTAAAAATTTTTACAGCTTCTTGAGTAAGTACATTTTTCGACAATTTCTGTGAAATATAAAGCATAGTATTTGGGGTCTAAAACCTTAAAAAACCATTAATCTTTTATTTTCTGCATGATTTATTCTTTGTATTGTAGTATTAAAGAGAATATGAGAAAGAAAATCCCTAGTTTATACCTCTAAAAATTTTTACGACTGCTTGGGTAAGTACATTTTTCGACAATTTCTGTGAAATATACAGCATAGTATAGGGGATCTAAAACTTAAAAAAAACCATTAAACTTTTATTTTCTGCATGATTTATTCTTTGTATTAAAGCATTCAAAAGAATTTGACTAAGAAAAACCCTAACCCTTACCCCCCAAAATTTTTACGAGTCCTTGAGTATGCACATTTTTCGACAATTACTGTGAAATATACTGCATATTATAGGCGTCTAAAATTTTAAATCACCCTAAAAGTGTTGTTTTCTGCTTCAATTATTCTTTGTTGTACAGCAATAAAGAGAATATGGCTAGTTAAATCAATATGTAGTACCTATAAAATTTTTTTAGAGCCCTTTGAGTAAACACATTTTTGATAATTTCGATCAAATATACCACATACTATAGAGGGTCTAAAATTATAACTAACCCTAAAAATGTTGTTTTCTCCTTTACTTCTTCTTTGAATGAGAGCATTGAAGACAATATAGCTCAGAAAATCACCACTTATTACCTGTACAAAAATTTAGAGCCCTTTGAGTGAACACATTTTTAATTATTTCCGTCAAATATACCACATACTATAGAAGGTCTAAAATTAAAACTAACCCTAAAAATGTTGTTTTCTCCTTCATTTATTCTTTGTTTTAGAGGAATAAAGAGAATATGCTAGTTAAATCACTATGTAGTACCTATAAAAATTTTTAGAGCTCTTTGAGGAAACACATCTTTTGTCAATTTCTGTCAAATATACAGCATACTATACAGGGTCTAAAATTTAAAATAACCCTCAAAATGTTGTTTTCTTCATCTTTTGTTCTTTGTTTAAGAGCATTAAAGAGATTGTAGCTAAGAAAATCATTATTTAGTGCCTATAAAAAAGTTTAGAGCCCTTAGAGTAAACTCATTTTTTGATAATTTTGGTCGAATATACCACATACTATAGAAGGTCTAAAATTTAAATTAACCCTCAAAATGTTGTTTTCTCCTTCATTTATTTTTGTTTTAGAGCAATAAAGAGAATATGACTAGTTAAATTGCTATGTAGTGCCTATAAAAATTTTTAGAGCTCTTGAGGAGACACATTTTTTGTCAATTTTGGTCAAATATATTATGTTCTACAGAGGGTCTAAAATTAAAACTACCCCTAAAAATGTTGTTTTCTCCTTACATTTATTCTTTGTTTGAGAGCAGTGAAGAGAATATAGCTCAGGAAATCACCATTTATTACCTGTAAACAATTTTAGAGCCCTTAGCTTACACACATTTTTTGAAAATTTCGGTCAAATATACCACATACTATAGAGGGTCTAAAATTAAAACTAACCCTAAAAATGTTGTTTTTGCCTTCATTTATTCTCTGTTTGAGAGCAATAAAGAGGATATGGCTAGTCAAATCACTATGTAGTACCTATAAAAATTTTTAGAGCTCTTTGAGGAAACACATTTTTTATCAATTTCGGTCAAATATACAGCATACTATAGTAGGTCTAAAATTTAAACCAACCCTAAGAATGTTGTTTCCTTCTTCATTTCTTCTTTGTTTGAGAGCATTGAAGAGAATGTAGCTAAGAAAATCCTTATTTAGTGCCTATAAAAATTTTTAGAGTTCTTTGATTGAACACATATTTTGAACAATTTCAGTCAAATATACAGTATACTCTAGAGGGTCTAAAATTTAAAATAACCCTCAAAATGTTGTTTTCTTCTCTATGCATTCTTTGTTTAAGAGCATTAAAGAGAATATAAGTGAGATAATTATCATTTATTACCTATAACAAATTTTAACACTCTTTGAGTGAGCACATTTTGGGACAATTTTGTTTAGATATACTGCAATATGTAGGGGTCTGAAACTTTCAAAATGCCTATTTTTTTTTTTTTTTTTTTTTGTTGACTCTATTAAAACAGACAAGTAAACAGCAGCAGATAGCAGTTTATAGCCTTTATTTGCATTTCTGGCATGAAAAAATATCACTATTGATAAGTTACATATGACAAACAGTTGTTATACATATTTCACAATAAAAATCTTTATTCACAGCAGGATGTTTATTTTCAGTCTTGCTTTGATAACAACCTTATATTACAAGGAAAAGAACAACAGAAAATCCTATTTTAGCTAAAGTATGGACATTTTACATACACAATTTCATTTTAGATTGGACTTAGAAAATTTAACTGAAATTGCATGTTACAAGAGAGCACAGGTTAAAGTGCACAAGAATGGATCTTTCTTTGCCTATATCTGGGATATTCATGTTAAAACAATATTAAATCAGCACAAAAGACATCTGTAATTGAATTTATCAGAAAATAAGGGCCAAAAAGGGAAGTCATGTCAGATTTTCCTAAGGAATAAAGAGGGAAAAAGAAATCTCTCTAAAACTTTTATTTCTTGGGGGTTAGAGCCGAAATTTTGGCTATAACCATGATTTTGCTTGTTTAATTGCTATATAGGGTTTTATTTTCTATAGGACAAGTAATTTTAAAATTATAAGGGGTGGACCAAAAAAATTTTCTAACCCCAGGGTTTGGATAAGCAAATGTGTCCTTTTGTAACTTAAACTTCTTAGTTAATATTTTAAGATATACGCACAATTAACATGATATGACACCAATTATTAATTAATATCAATTATATAAATTAAATTAATTACAAAAATCTATCAATATATTTCAGGAAAAAAAGTAATGGACCCATAAAAAACCTTAAAAATCGAACTTTGAGAGGTCATAACTTTTTTCCTAATTGAGATATCAACTTCAAACTTGGAGCATTTTAATTAGTTTAATTAGCGTAATTAGTGATATAATTGTTAATTAATTTAATATTTTAAGAAATTAGGGTCCAAAATAATTAAGTTACAAAAGGACATTAAGTTACAAAAGGACCGCCTTAAGTTACAAAAGGACCGCTTTAAGTTACAAAATGCCCGAATTAAGTTACAAAATGACAATAAGTTACTATAGGTGGTACTATAAGTTACAAAAACCCATACGACGCTAGCCCTAACCCTAACCCTAACCCTAACCCTAACCCTAACCCTAACCCTAACCCTAACCCTAACCCTAACCCTAACCCTAATTAGCGTCGCAGGACAACTTTTGTAACTTATAGTTTGGCCCCCGGGGGTTAGGTCTTATTTTCCTTTGGGGGTATTGGGTTTACGTTTCTGCACCTATTGTAACGTTATTTGACGTTGTTCACGTGATTTTTCTTTCTAGGAATAGTGTTCTGGACGATCCTTTCAAAAAGGACAAAAATGTAACTTAAACTTTTGGTCCACCTTTTTAAAGGGGGTTAGAAAAAAAACCTATGGGTTTAGAGTGGTAGCCAAACCCCCTGGGGGTTCACACCAAAACGCCCTCTAACCCCCAGCAAGAAAAAACGATGAAAAATACCGAGTGAAAAAAAAAGTCAGGTTGGGTACACCTTTCACCCCACATGCTGCCCAAAGTTAGGGTTATTTAGTTTAAGCTCAATAACTTGGTTATTTCTGCACGGATTGAATTCAAATTTGGCACAAATGTGTAAAAGTGACCTCTGCCTGCCCTCCTGGTTTTATTTTTGAAATATTTATGGAATTTTTTGAAAAAAATGAGATTTTCTAAATTTTGGGATTAAGTTACAAAAGGACAGAAATCGCCTAACCACGGAGTCTGTATTCGGCTTATATTAAGTGATATCAACAATATCTTGATATCAGCAGGTAGATATCAACGAGATCTACAATGGTAGCCTGATAAATCGTATCAATAAGCCGGAGTTAAAGAACTGTGTAGGTTTTAAGTTTGTCCTTTTGTAACTTAATCAAATTAATCATATAAAGAGGAAATGGTCTACCCCTGGTTTTGTGTTAAGATCACGTTTTTAAGAAAAAATATGCATGGTAGATTGTTAAACTCATTCAATTAGTAAATGGTAGCATAATTAATTCCAAAAATCAGGCCTATTTTTTTGTAAATGCTGTCTGAAATGTTTGTCCTTTTGTAACTTAATTCTGACAATTTTCTTTTCAGGTCTCCTGCAAGTTTATTTATACGACCTGGAAGGCCATCATTTGAAAATGACTTGTAAAGAACATAACAATCAATAGTAGTTACAAAGAAAACCTCCACCAGGCACTGATTTTGCTCTGCTCTCTTGTAGTCTATTTCTGCAAAATATGTCTAAGTTCCGCCTGTCCTTTTGTAACTTATTCTATCCTAACCCTACAAAGAGCAAATGGTCTACCTCGAAGATTGGGTGGAAAACAACGGGGTTACTTTGTATTTGCTTCTTAGATAAAAAAGGATCAATAAAAATTCGTTGTTAGCTTGTTTTTTCCATTAAAAACATGAACATTGATTCTAGAAATGAAATTCATTTTCATGTCCTTTTGTAACTTAATCCATTTATTACTTAGTAAATCGGACAAACACACCTTCTGTTAAATATAATGCATAGTATAGGGGGTCTAAAACTCAAAGAAACGATCGAACCTTTATAATTTTCATGATTTATTAATTGTTTGAGAGTATTAAAGAGAATGGGATAAAGAAAATCCTAAGTTTTCACCTCTATAAAATTTTTAAGGTTGTTTAAATGAGTGCATTTTCCGACAATTTCTGTTAAATTTACTGAATAGTATAGGGGGTCTAAAACTTTAAAGAACCCATAAACTTTTATTTTCTGCATGATTAATTCTTTGTTTTAATGTATTAAAGAGAATATAACTCAAATAAACCCTAACTCTGACCCCCAAAACTTTTCACGGCTGCTTGAGTATGTGCATTTTTCGACAATTTCTGTTAAATATACTAGATAGTATAAGGGGTCTAGAATTTTAAGGAACCCATAAACTTTTATTTTCTGCATGATTATATCTTTGTTTTAGAATATTAAAAAGAATATGACTGAAATAAACCCTAACTCTGACCCCCAAAATTTTTTTCAGCTGCTTGAGTAAGTGCATTTTTCGACATTTTCTGATAAATATACTACATAGTATAGTGGGTCTAGAACTTTATTGAACCATCAAACCTTTATTATTTTCATGATTATATCTTTGTTAGGGAGTATCAAAGAAAATAGGATAAAGAAATTCCCTTGTTTTGATCTCTAAAAATTTTTAAGGCTGTTTGAGTGAGTGCATTTTTTGACAATTTCTGTTAAATTTACTGAATAGTGTAGGGGGTCTAAAACTTTAAAGAACCCATAAACTTTTATTTTCTGCATGATTAATTCTTTGTTTTAATGTATTAATGAGAATATGAATGAAATAAACCCTAACTCTGACCCCCAAAATTTTTACCGCTGCTTGAGTATGTGCATTTTTCGACAATTTCTGTTAAATATACTACATAGTATAGGGGGTCTAGAACTTTAGGGAACCATCAAACCTTTATTATTTTCATGATTAAATCTTTGTTAGGGAGTATTAAAGAAAATAGGATAAAGAAATTCCCTTGTTTTGATCTCTAAAAATTTTTAAGGCTGTTTGAGTGAGTGCATTTTTTGACAATTTCTGTTAAATTTACTGAATGGTATAGGGGGTCTAAAACTTTAGAGAACCCATAAACTTTTATTTTCTGCATGATTAATTCTTTGTTCTAATGTATTAAAGAGAATATGACTGAAATAAACCCTAACTCTGACCCCCAAAACTTTTTACGGCTGCTTGAGTATGTGCATTTTTCGACAATTTCTGTTAAATATACAGCATAGTATAGGGGGTCTAGAACTTTAGGGAACCATCAAACCTTTATTATTTTCATGATTTATTCTTTGTCTTAGAGTATAAAAGAGAATACGATAAAGAAAATCCCTAGTTTTGACCTCTAAAAAATTTTAAGGCTGTTTAAGTGAGTGCATTTACCGAGAATTTCTGTTAAATTAACCGAATAGTATAGGGGGTTTAAAACATTAAAAAACCCATAAACGTTTATTTTCTGCATGATTAATTCTTTGTTTTAGAGTATTAAAGAGAATATGACTGAAATAAACCCTAACTTTCACCCCCAAAACTTTTTACGGCTGCTTGAGTATGGGCATTTTTCAACAATTTCTGTTAAATATACTACATAGTATAGGGGGTCTGGAACTTTAAGGAACCATCAAAGCTTTATTATTTTCATGATTAAATCTTTGTTAGGGAGTATTAAAGAAAATAGGATAAAGAAATTCCCTTGTTTTGATCTCTAAAAAATTTTAAGGCTGTTTGAGTGAGTGCATTTTTCAACAATTTCTGTTACATTTACTGAATAGTATAGGGGGTCTAAAACTTTAAACAACCCATAAACTTTTATTTTCTGCATGATTAATTTTTTGTTTTAATGTATTAATGAGAATATGACTGAAATAAACCCTAACTCTGACCCCCAAAACTTTTTACGGCTGCTTGAGTATGTGCATTTTTCGACAATTTCTGTTAAATATACTACATAGTATAGGGGGTCTAGAACTTTAGGGAACCATCAAAGCTTTATTATTTTCATGATTTATTCCTTGTCTTAGAGTATAAAAGAGAATACGATAAAGAAAATCCCTAGTTTTGACCTCTAAAAAATTTTAAGGCTGTTTGAGTGAGTGCATTTACCGAGAATTTCTGTTAAATTAACCGAATAGTATAGGGGGTTTAAAACATTAAAAAACCCATAAACTTTTATTTTCTGCATGATTAATTCTTTGTTTTAGAGTATTAAAGAGAATATGACTGAAATAAACCCTAACTCTGACCCCCAAAACTTTTTACGGCTGCTTGAGTATGTGCATTTTTCGACAATTTCTGTTAAATATACTACATAGTATAGGGGGTCTAGAACTTTAATGAACCATCAAAGCTTTATTATTTTCATGATTTATTCTCTGCTAGGGAGTATTAAAGAGAATAGGATAAAGAAATTCCCTTGTTTTTATCTCTAAAAATTTTAAGGCTGTTTGAGTAAGTACATTTTTCAACAATTTCTGTGAAATATAGTGCATAGTATAGGGGGTCTAAAATTAAAAAAAAACCGAGAAAATTTTATTTTCTGCATGATTATATCTTTATTTCAGAATATTAAAGAGAATATGACTGAAATGAACCCTAACTCTGACAGCAAAAAATTTTTACGGCTGCTTGAGTATGGGCATTTTTCAACATTTTCTGTTAAATATACTACATAGTATAGGGGGTCTAGAACTTCAAGGAACCATCAAAGCTTTATTATTTTCATGATTTATTCTCTGCTAGGGAGTATTAAAGAAAATAGGATAAAGAAATTCCCTTGTTTTGATCTCTAAAAATTTTTAAGGCTGTTTGAGTGAGTGCATTTTTCGACAATTTCTGTTAAATTTACTGAATGGTATAGGGGGTCTAAAACTTTAAAGAACCCATAAACTTTTATTTTCTGCATGATTAATTCTTTGTTCTAATGTATTAAAGAGAATATGACTGAAATAAACCCTAACTCTGACCCCCAAAACTTTTTACGGCTGCTTGAGTATGTGCATTTTTCGACAATTTCTGTTAAATATACTACATAGTATAGGGGGTCTAGAACTTTAATGAACCATCAAACCTTTATTATTTTCATGATTTATTCCTTGTCTTAGAGTATAAAAGAGAATACGATAAAGAAAATCCCTAGTTTTGACCTCTAAAAAATTTTAAGGCTGTTTGAGTGAGTGCATTTACCGAGAATTTCTGTTAAATTAACCGAATAGTATAGGGGGTTTAAAACATTAAAAAACCAATAAACTTTTATTTTCTGCATGATTAATTCTTTGTTTTAGAGTATTAAAGAGAATATGACTGAAATAAACCCTAACTTTCACCCCCAAAACTTTTTACGGCTGCTTGAGTATGTGCATTTTTCGACAATTTCTGTTAAATTTACTGAATGGTATAGGGGGTCTAAAACTTTAAAGAACCCATAAACTTTTATTTTCTGCATGATTAATTCTTTGTTCTAATGTATTAAAGAGAATATGACTGAAATAAACCCTAACTCTGACCCCCAAAACTTTTTACGGCTGCTTGAGTATGTGCATTTTTCGACAATTTCTGTTAAATATACTACATAGTATAGGGGGTCTAGAACTTTAATGAACCATCAAACCTTTATTATTTTCATGATTTATTCCTTGTCTTAGAGTATAAAAGAGAATACGATAAAGAAAATCCCTAGTTTTGACCTCTAAAAAATTTTAAGGCTGTTTGAGTGAGTGCATTTACCGAGAATTTCTGTTAAATTAACCGAATAGTATAGGGGGTTTAAAACATTAAAAAACCCATAAACTTTTATTTTCTGCATGATTAATTCTTTGTTTTAGAGTATTAAAGAGAATATGACTGAAATAAACCCTAACTCTGACCCCCAAAACTTTTTACGGCTGCTTGAGTATGTGCATTTTTCGACAATTTCTGTTAAATATACTACATAGTATAGGGGGTCTAGAACTTTAATGAACCATCAAAGCTTTATTATTTTCATGATTTATTCTCTGCTAGGGAGTATTAAAGAGAATAGGATAAAGAAATTCCCTTGTTTTTATCTCTAAAAATTTTAAGGCTGTTTGAGTAAGTACATTTTTCAACAATTTCTGTGAAATATAGTGCATAGTATAGGGGGTCTAAAATTAAAAAAAAACCAAGAAAATTTTATTTTCTGCATGATTTATTCTTTGTATTGTAGTATTAAAGAGAATATGAAAAAGAAAATCCCTAGTTTTTACCTCTAAAAATTTTTAAGACTATTTGAGTAAGTACATTTTTCGACAATTTCTGTGAAATATACAGCAAAGTATAGGGGGTCTCAAACTTTTTAAAAACATTAAACTTTTATTTTCTGCTTGATTTATTCTTTGAATTAAAGTATTAAAGAGAATTTGACTAAGAAGAACTCTAACCCTTACCCCCAAAAATTTTTATGGCTGCCTGAGTAAGTACATTTTTCGACAATTTCTGTGAAATATAGTGCATTGTATAGGGGGGTCTAAAATCTTAAAAAACCAATAAAAGTTTATTTTCTGCATGATTTATTCTTTGTATTGTAGTATTAAAGAGAATATGAGAAAGAAAATCCCTAGTTTTTACCTCTAAAAATTTTTATGACTTTGAGTAAGTACATTTTTCGACAATTTCTGTGAAATATACAGCATAGTATAGGGGGTCTCAAACTTTTTAAAAACATTAAACTTTTATTTTCTGCTTGATTTATTCTTTGAATTAAAGTATTAAAGAGAATTTGACTAAGAAGAACTCTAACCCTTACCCCCAAAAATTTTTACGGCTGCCTGAGTAAGTACATTTTTCGACAATTTCTGTGTAATATAGTGCATAGTATAGAGGGTCTAAAATTAAAAAAAAAACAAGAAAATTTTATTTTCTGCATGATTTATTCTTTGTATTGTAGTATTAAAGAGAATATGAGAAAGAAAATCCCTAGTTTTTACCTCTAAAAATTTTTACTACTGTTTGAGTAAGTACATTTTTCGACGATTTCTGTGAAATATACAGCAAAGTATAGGGGGTCTCAAACTTTTTAAGAATATTAAACTTTTATTTTCTGCTTGATTTATTCTTTGAATTAAAGTATTAAAGAGAATTTGACCAAGAAGAACTCTAACCCTTACCCCCAAAAATTTTTACGGCTGTCTGAGTAAGTACATTTTTTGACAATTTCTGTGAAATATAGTGCATTGTATAGGGGGTCTAAAATCTTAAAAAACCAATAATTTTTTTTTTCTGCATGATTTATTCTTTGTATTGTAGTATTAAAGAGAATATGAGAAAGAAAATCCCTAGTTTTTACCTCTAAAAATTTTTATGACTGTTTGAGTAAGTACATTTTTCGACAATTTCTGTGAATTATACAGCATAGTATAGGGGGTCTCAAACTTTTTAAAAACATTAAACTTTTATTTTCTGCTTGATTTATTCTTTGAAATAAAGTATTAAAGAGAATTTGACTAAGAAGAACTCTATCCCTTAGCCCCAAAAATTTTTACGGCTGCCTGAGTAAGTACATTTTTCAACAATTTCTGTGAAATATAGTGCATAGTATAGGGGGTCTAAAATCTTTAAATACCAATAAAATTTTATTTTCTGCATGATTTATTCTTTGTATTGTAGTATTAAAGAGAATATGAGAAAGAAAATCCCTAGTTTTTACCTCTAAAAATTTTTAAGACTATTTGAGTAAGTACATTTTTCGACAATTTCTGTGAAATATACAGCATAGTATAGGGGTTCTCAAACTTTTTAAAAACATTAAACTTTTATTTTCTGCTTGATTTATTCTTTGAATTAAAGTATTAAAGAGAATTTGACTAAGAAGAACTCTATCCCTTACCCCCAAAAATTTTTTACGGCTGCCTGAGTAAGTACATTTTTCGACAATTTCTGTGAAATATAGTGCATAGTATAGGGGGTCTAAAATCTTTTAAAACCAATAAAATTTTATTTTCTGCATGATTTATTCTTTGTATTGTAGTATTAAAGAGAATATGAGAAAGAAAATCCCCAGTTTTTACCTCTAAAAATTTTTACTACTGTTTGAGTAAGTACATTTTTCGACGATTTCTGTGAAATATACAGCATAGTATAGGGGGTCTCAAACATTTTAAAAACATTAAACTTCTATTTTCTGCTTGATTTATTCTTTGAATTAAAGTTTTAAAGAGAATTTGACTAAGAAGAACTCTAACCCTTACCCCCAAAAATTTTTACGGCTGCCTGAGTAAGTACATTTTTCGACAATTTCTGTGTAATATAGTGCATAGTATAGAGGGTCTAAAATTAAAAAAAAAACAAGAAAATTTTATTTTCTGCATGATTTATTCTTTGTATTGTAGTATTAAAGAGAATATGAGAAAGAAAATCCCTAGTTTTTACCTCTAAAAATTTTTATGACTGTTTGAGTAAGTACATTTTTCGACGATTTCTGTGAAATATACAGCATAGTATAGGGGGTCTCAAACTTTTTAAAAACATTAAACTTTTATTTTCTGCTTGATTTATTCTTTGAATTAAAGTATTAAAGAGAATTTGACCAAGAAGAACTCTAACCCTTACCCCCAAATATTTTTACGGCTGTCTGAGTAAGTACATTTTTTGACAATTTCTGTGAAATATAGTGCATAGTATAGGGGGTCTAAAATCTTTAAATACCAATAAAATTTTATTTTCTGCATGATTTATTCTTTGTATTGTAGTATTAAAGAGAATATGAGAAAGAAAATCCCTAGTTTTTACCTCTAAAAATTTTTAAGACTATTTGAGTAAGTACATTTTTCGACAATTTCTGTGAAATATACAGCATAGTATAGGGGGTCTCAAACTTTTTAAAAACATTAAACTTTTATTTTCTGCTTGATTTATTCTTTGAATTAAAGTATTAAAGAGAATTTGACTAAGAAGAACTCTAACCCTTACCCATAAAAATTTTTACGGCTGCCTGAGTAAGTACATTTTTCGACAATTTCTGTGAAATATAGTGCATAGTATAGGGGGTCTAAAATTAAAAAAAAACCAAGAAAATTTTATTTTCTGCATGATTTATTCTTTGTATTGTAGTATTAAAGAGAATATGAGAAAGAAAATCCCCAGTTTTTACCTCTAAAAATTTTTACTACTGTTTGAGTAAGTACATTTTTCGACGATTTCTGTGAAATATACAGCATAGTATAGGGGGTCTCAAACATTTTAAAAACATTAAACTTCTATTTTCTGCTTGATTTATTCTTTGAATTAAAGTATTAAAGAGAATTTGACTAAGAAGAACTCTAACCCTTACCCCCAAAAATTTTTACGGCTGCCTGAGTAAGTACATTTTTCGACAATTTCTGTGTAATATAGTGCATAGTATAGAGGGTCTAAAATTAAAAAAAAAAACAAGAAAATTTTATTTTCTGCATGATTTATTCTTTGTATTGTAGTATTAAAGAGAATATGAGAAAGAAAATCCCTAGTTTTTACCTCTAAAAATTTTTACTACTGTTTGAGTAAGTACATTTTTCGACGATTTCTGTGAAATATACAGCAAAGTATAGGGGGTCTCAAACTATTTAAGAACATTAAACTTTTATTTTCTGCTTGATTTATTCTTTGAATTAAAGTATTAAAGAGAATTTGACCAAGAAGAACTCTAACCCTTACCCCCAAAAATTTTTACGGCTGTCTGAGTAAGTACATTTTTTGACAATTTCTGTGAAATATAGTGCATTGTATAGGGGGTCTAAAATCTTAAAAAACCAATAATTTTTTTTTTCTGCATGATTTATTCTTTGTATTGTAGTATTAAAGAGAATATGAGAAAGAAAATCCCTAGTTTTTACCTCTAAAAATTTTTATGACTGTTTGAGTAAGTACATTTTTCCACAATTTCTGTGAATTATACAGCATAGTATAGGGGTTCTCAAACTTTTTAAAAACATTAAACTTTTATTTTCTGCTTGATTTATTCTTTGAAATAAAGTATTAAAGAGAATTTGACTAAGAAGAACTCTAACCCTTACCCGTAAAAATTTTTACGGCTGCCTGAGTAAGTACATTTTTCAACAATTTCTGTGAAATATAGTGCATAGTATAGGGGGTCTAAAATCTTTAAATACCAATAAAATTTTATTTTCTGCATGATTTATTCTTTGTATTGTAGTATTAAAGAGAATATGAGAAAGAAAATCCCTAGTTTTTACCTCTAAAAATTTTTAAGACTATTTGAGTAAGTACATTTTTCGACAATTTCTGTGAAATATGCAGCATAGTATAGGGGTTCTCAAACTTTTTAAAAACATTAAACTTTTATTTTCTGCTTGATTTATTCTTTGAATTAAAGTATTAAAGAGAATTTGACTAAGAAGAACTCTATCCCTTACCCCCAAAAATTTTTACGGCTGCCTGAGTAAGTACATTTTTCGACAATTTCTGTGAAATATAGTGCATAGTATAGGGGGTCTAAAATCTTTTAAAACCAATAAAATTTTATTTTCTGCATGATTTATTCTTTGTATTGTAGCATTAAAGAGAATATGAGAAAGAAAATCCCCAGTTTTTACCTCTAAAAATTTTTACTACTGTTTGAGTAAGTACATTTTTCGACGATTTCTGTGAAATATACAGCATAGTATAGGGGGTCTCAAACATTTTAAAAACATTAAACTTCTATTTTCTGCTTGATTTATTCTTTGAATTAAAGTATTAAAGAGAATTTGACCAAGAAGAACTCTAACCCTTACCCCCAAATATTTTTACGGCTGTCTGAGTAAGTACATTTTTTGACAATTTCTGTGAAATATAGTGCATAGTATAGGGGGTCTAAAATCTTTAAATACCAATAAAATTTTATTTTCTGCATGATTTATTCTTTGTATTGTAGTATTAAAGAGAATATGAGAAAGAAAATCCCTAGTTTTTACCTCTAAAAATTTTTAAGACTATTTGAGTAAGTACATTTTTCGACAATTTCTGTGAAATATACAGCATAGTATAGGGGGTCTCAAACTTTTTAAAAACATTAAACTTTTATTTTCTGCTTGATTTATTCTTTGAATTAAAGTATTAAAGAGAATTTGACTAAGAAGAACTCTAACCCTTACCCATAAAAATTTTTACGGCTGCCTGAGTAAGTACATTTTTCGACAATTTCTGTGAAATATAGTGCATAGTATAGGGGGTCTAAAATTAAAAAAAAACCAAGAAAATTTTATTTTCTGCATGATTTATTCTTTGTATTGTAGTATTAAAGAGAATATGAGAAAGAAAATCCCCAGTTTTTACCTCTAAAAATTTTTACTACTGTTTGAGTAAGTACATTTTTCGACGATTTCTGTGAAATATACAGCATAGTATAGGGGGTCTCAAACATTTTAAAAACATTAAACTTCTATTTTCTGCTTGATTTATTCTTTGAATTAAAGTATTAAAGAGAATTTGACTAAGAAGAACTCTAACCCTTACCCCCAAAAATTTTTACGGCTGCCTGAGTAAGTACATTTTTCGACAATTTCTGTGTAATATAGTGCATAGTATAGAGGGTCTAAAATTAAAAAAAAAAACAAGAAAATTTTATTTTCTGCATGATTTATTCTTTGTATTGTAGTATTAAAGAGAATATGAGAAAGAAAATCCCTAGTTTTTACCTCTAAAAATTTTTACTACTGTTTGAGTAAGTACATTTTTCGACGATTTCTGTGAAATATACAGCAAAGTATAGGGGGTCTCAAACTATTTAAGAACATTAAACTTTTATTTTCTGCTTGATTTATTCTTTGAATTAAAGTATTAAAGAGAATTTGACCAAGAAGAACTCTAACCCTTACCCCCAAAAATTTTTACGGCTGTCTGAGTAAGTACATTTTTTGACAATTTCTGTGAAATATAGTGCATTGTATAGGGGGTCTAAAATCTTAAAAAACCAATAATTTTTTTTTTCTGCATGATTTATTCTTTGTATTGTAGTATTAAAGAGAATATGAGAAAGAAAATCCCTAGTTTTTACCTCTAAAAATTTTTATGACTGTTTGAGTAAGTACATTTTTCCACAATTTCTGTGAATTATACAGCATAGTATAGGGGTTCTCAAACTTTTTAAAAACATTAAACTTTTATTTTCTGCTTGATTTATTCTTTGAAATAAAGTATTAAAGAGAATTTGACTAAGAAGAACTCTAACCCTTACCCGTAAAAATTTTTACGGCTGCCTGAGTAAGTACATTTTTCAACAATTTCTGTGAAATATAGTGCATAGTATAGGGGGTCTAAAATCTTTAAATACCAATAAAATTTTATTTTCTGCATGATTTATTCTTTGTATTGTAGTATTAAAGAGAATATGAGAAAGAAAATCCCTAGTTTTTACCTCTAAAAATTTTTAAGACTATTTGAGTAAGTACATTTTTCGACAATTTCTGTGAAATATGCAGCATAGTATAGGGGTTCTCAAACTTTTTAAAAACATTAAACTTTTATTTTCTGCTTGATTTATTCTTTGAATTAAAGTATTAAAGAGAATTTGACTAAGAAGAACTCTATCCCTTACCCCCAAAAATTTTTACGGCTGCCTGAGTAAGTACATTTTTCGACAATTTCTGTGAAATATAGTGCATAGTATAGGGGGTCTAAAATCTTTTAAAACCAATAAAATTTTATTTTCTGCATGATTTATTCTTTGTATTGTAGCATTAAAGAGAATATGAGAAAGAAAATCCCCAGTTTTTACCTCTAAAAATTTTTACTACTGTTTGAGTAAGTACATTTTTCGACGATTTCTGTGAAATATACAGCATAGTATAGGGGGTCTCAAACATTTTAAAAACATTAAACTTCTATTTTCTGCTTGATTTATTCTTTGAATTAAAGTATTAAAGAGAATTTGACTAAGAAGAACTCTAACCCTTACCCCCAAAAATTTTTTACGGCTGCCTGAGTAAGTACATTTTTTGACAATTTCTGTGAAATATAGTGCATAGTATAGGGGGTCTAAACTCTTAAAAAACCAATATTTTTTTTTTTTTCTGCATGATTTATTCTTTGTATTGTAGTATTAAAGAGAATATGAGAAAGAAAATCCCTAGTTTTTACCTCTAGAAATTTTTATGACTGTTTGAGTAAGTACATTTTTCGACAATTTCTGTGAATTTTACAGCATAGTATAGGGGGTCTCAAACTTTTTAAAAACATTAAACTTTTATTTTCTGCTTGATTTATTCTTTGAAATAAAGTATTAAAGAGAATTTGACTAAGAAGAACTCTATCCCTTAGCCCCAAAAATTTTTACGGCTGCCTGAGTAAGTACATTTTTCAACAATTTCTGTGAAATATAGTGCATAGCATAGGGGGTCTAAAATCTTTAAATACCAATAAAATTTTATTTTCTGCATGATTTATTCTTTGTATTGTAGTATTAAAGAGAATATGAGAAAGAAAATCCCTAGTTTTTACCTCTAAAAATTTTTAAGACTATTTGAGTAAGTACATTTTTCGACAATTTCTGTGAAATATACAGCATAGTATAGGGGTTCTCAAACTTTTTAAAAACATTAAACTTTTATTTTCTGCTTGATTTATTCTTTGAATTAAAGTATTAAAGAGAATTTGACTAAGAAGAACTCTATCCCTTACCCCCAAAAATTTTTACGGCTGCCTGAGTAAGTACATTTTTCGACAATTTCTGTGAAATATAGTGCATAGTATAGGGGGTCTAAAATCTTTTAAAACCAATAAAATTTTATTTTCTGCATGATTTATTCTTTGTATTGTAGTATTAAAGAGAATATGAGAAAGAAAATCCCTAGTTTTTACCTCTAAAAATTTTTAAGACTATTTGAGTAAGTACATTTTTCGACAATTTCTGTGAAATATACAGCATAGTATAGGGGTTCTCAAACTTTTTAAGAACATTAAACTTTTATTTTCTGCTTGATTTATTCTTTGAATTAAAGTATTAAAGAGAATTTGACTAAGAAGAACTCTAACCCTTACCCGCAAAAATTTTTACGGCTGCCTGAGTAAGTACATTTTTCGACAATTTCTGTGAAATATAGTGCATAGTATAGGGGATCTAAAATTAAAAAAAAACCAAGAAAATTTTATTTTCTGCATGATTTATTCTTTGTATTGTAGTATTAAAGAGAATATGAGAAAGAAAATCCCTAGTTTTTACCTCTAAAAATTTTTATGACTGTTTGAGTAAGTACATTTTTCGACGATTTCTGTGAAATATACAGCATAGTATAGGGGGTCTCAAACATTTTAAAAACATTAAACTTCTATTTTCTGCTTGATTTATTCTTTGAATTAAAGTATTAAAGAGAATTTGACTAAGAAGAACTCTAACCCTTACCCCCAAAAATTTTTTACGGCTGCCTGAGTAAGTACATTTTTTGACAATTTCTGTGAAATATAGTGCATTGTATAGGGGGTCTAAACTCTTAAAAAACCAATATTTTTTTTTTTTCTGCATGATTTATTCTTTGTATTGTAGTATTAAAGAGAATATGAGAAAGAAAATCCCTAGTTTTTACCTCTAAAAATTTTTACTACTGTTTGAGTAAGTACATTTTTCGACAATTTTTTTGAAATATACAGAATAGTATAGGGGGTCTCAAACTTTTTAAGAACATTAAACTTTTATTTTCTGCTTGATTTATTCTTTGAATTAAAGTATTAAAGAGAATTTGACTAAGAAGAACTCTAACCCTTACCCCCAAAAATTTTTACGGCTGCCTGAGTAAGTACATTTTTCGACAATTTCTGTGAAATATAGTGCATTGTATAGGGGGTCTAAAATCTTTAAAAACCAATAAAAGTTTATTTTCTGCATGATTTATTCTTTGTATTGTAGTATTAAAGAGAATATGAGAAAGAAAATCCCTAGTTTTTACCTCTAGAAATTTTTACGACTGTTTGAGTAAGTACGTATACATTTTTCAACATACAGAATAGTGTATGGAGTCTTACAATTTTAAAAACCATTTTACTTTTATTTTTTGCTTGATTAATTCCTCATATTAGAGTATTCAAGAAAATTTGACCTAAAAAATACCTGGGTTTTACCTCTAAACATTTTTATGGCTGCTTGAGTAAATGCATTTTTTCGATATTGATTATTTGGTGAAACGGACAAACACACATTCAGCTGCTAATGAGAGCACTCATAACCAAAATAACATTTCAGTTTTTAACTCTTGCACAAACTCACACGTGTGTGTCAGCCAAATTTCACTCTAATTCTCAGATTTTATAGTCTAGAGTATTCCGGAAATAAATACATCATATATATTGGTTTTCCCTCTTCATTTTATAGTGTTTGTTCCTGTTCCAAAGGATGTCGAATTTCTTCTAAGTTTTTGGGATTTTTCGAATGATTTATGGTGGGATTTTAGCTTTATTCAGTGTTTGGAAGTACAGGAGTTATCAGTGAGTGAAGATATATATGTGAGGAGCTGCTAACACATCAAGTTCTTCTGCTAACACATGTAAATAGAGGAAATTCGATCGACCAGCACATTTATAATGAAAATGACTGTTATTCCATGCTTTAAACTTCATCAACCACAGAGAACTGTAAGTATCATAGTTTTTACATATGAGGCATCTCTCTGTGACATAGACACACTCATTTCAGACCCCCTTGATGAGGAATATTTGGGAATATATTTGACAGAACACATAAAATGAAGCTTTTTAGACTTACATCAGTTGATCCCTTTCAGCATGCTTACTACAAGTGTGAATAGTCTTAGAACAACAAAACAGAAATAAACACCATGAATATCAGAGATAAACTTTCGGTTAACATTTTTGGACCTCCAGAGGAGAAGTTTTAAAGATATTCTTTTGTCGTACATGAATGATGTATGTTTTTAGACATTTATCAATTCATTTCTTTCATCATTCTTGATTCAAGTGTGGAATATCTTCAGAGCAACAAAACAAAGAAATAATCAGTATAAGATGCAGTTGTTGTACTTTAATTCAAATTCAACAACCCCAGATGTGACTTGTTTCACATCATCATTTGTCACACATTCATAGATCTTTTATTTACAGCTGTAATACTTATATGCTTGTTTGTTTGTTACTTCATCCCCTATTGTATGCTTAACAAGATTGAAACAAATAATTAAAGTGCATTCGATTCATGAAAAATCATTTCATTTACAATTTTATGATTCATAGTTATATTTCTTCAAAATTCAGGAAATTAAAGTAAAATTAGGCTTCCTTTTCCTTCGTCTAAGTTAACCATACAAATATAAAGCAAAAAAATTTTATTCGATACATTATCAACAAAAATAAGGACAAATCAGGAGTACGACATGTCGAAATCACTTAAGTCATTCTTGTTTAGTTACAAACATAATTTTTCAACTAACCGAGTATTGCGAACAATTAAAAACATGTTATATTTTGTTAATTCAACACATATTCTGCTTTGTTGCAAATTAATCAGTACAAGTCGTTTACAAAATGATTGAGTGACATTTTACACTTTCTAACCACAGATTTAGAAAATACATTTCTACTGATTTTTTTTTTTTTTCACAAATACAGGAAAGTAAAGTAAAATTAAGTTTGTTTCTTCTTTGGCTAAGTTAACCGTACAGATATAAAGCAAAAAATTTTATTCGATACGTATTCAACAAAAATAAGGACAAATCAGGAGTCTGGACATGTTGAAACCACTTAAGTCATTCTTGTTTAGTCACGACATGATTTTTCGACTAACCAAGCATAGCGAACAATTAGAAACATGTTATATTTTCTTCATTCAATTTGAAAATATAATTTTCTGTTTATTCTACACATATTTTCATTTTATATTTCAAATACTCTGCCATTTCATCCTGGGTAGAAGAAAAATTTAAATTAAATATTTCGCTTTTGTACACCTGGTGCAGTGGTTAGAGCATTTGCTCTAGAGATGTGGTGTAAGGAGTTGATCCTTATGTTATGGGTTTAAATCACACTGTGTTACATGGAGACTGGTCCTTTGGATGAGACCATATCAACCGAGGTCCCGTTTCGCAGTAGGTGATTGCACGAAAAACATCCCTGACTGCTCAAAAGCCCCGAGTCTTGAGTGAAGGTCTAAATTTGCAGCCCTCCACCGACAAGTGGTGGCGTCTCCATATGAGTGACAAATTCTCGAGAAGGACATTAAACAAACAAACAAACATCTTAAACACTTTAATTTGTTAGCAATTAATTTTTCTCAACTACTTTTTGTTAAAGAAACAAGGATAAAAAAAAAATAAAAAGCAACAGGTGCAGGTGAAATCCTTTTATTTCTTCATAATTAAAACCTCCAAATTGATTTGATCTGTTTAACATTTTTTTCTTGTTGCACATAAATAGGTTTGCTACATGTATTTACATCTGGTACAAATAAATACTTTGAAGATTTAGATTTTTTCCCCAAATTTAATCTAAGGCACACTAAAATAAAGATATAAACAGCATAAAATGCTGTGAAATGTTTTAGCTACAAATCTGATCCTTAAAAATGACTTAATTAACATTAATTCTCAGCACATGTGTCATTTGTTTATGTGTCTCATTCAGGTTTCGGCATTATGTGTACTCGATATTGAAGGCTGATATGGTGTAAAGGAGCATGTTTTCTGTTCTTGAATGGAAAAAGGAGTGGGTTCGATTCCCGCTGTCAGCTGTAAAAGAAGAGGCCACATTTAATATAAAACACCCCGTACACAATAAACTTTTATTTTCTGCATGTTTCAAAGTATTAAAAAAAAATTGACTAAGAAAATCATTAGTTTATACCTCTAAAACTTTTACGACTGCTTAAGTAAGTGCATTTTTTAACAATTTCAGTTAAATATAGTGTGATGAGTAATAAATAAGACAATAGGCCTATACCTTTAAAAAACTGATGTGACTAGGACTAATGGTATAGTCCAGGAACCTGTTTACCCCTATTTGGATGGTATAGCCCTTTTCTATATAAAAGGCTGCAGAGGCAGTATCTGTCTTTCTGAAGTCTGTAACTAGCAAAAGTTTCAAAAGAAGAAAAGAAGGTAATTATTTCTTAATGACTTATTTTATTTTTATGGCTGTTTGAATAACTGCATTTTTCAATAATTTGTGTTAAATATACTGCATACTATAGGGTGTTTAAAACTTTAAAGAACCAATAAACTTTTATTTTCTGTATGATTAATTCTTTGATTTGGAGTATTAAAGAGAATTTGACTAAGAAAATACCTAGCTTTTACCTCTAAACATTTTTAGGACTGCTTGAGTAAGTGCATTTTTTGACAATTATTGTTTAATATACTGCATAGTATAGGGGGTCTTAAACTTTAAATAACCATTAAACTTTTATTTTCTGCATGATTAATTCTGTGCTTTAGAGTATTACAGAGAATTTGACTAAGAAAATACATAGTTTTTACCTCTAAAGAGTTTTAAGGCTGCTTGAGTAAGTGCATTTTTCGACAATTTGTGTTAAATATACTGCATAGTATAGGGGGTCTAAATCTTTAAAGAAGCATTAAACTTTTATTTTCTTCATGATTAATTTTTTGTTTTAGGTAGTGAAGAACATTTGAATATAAAAATCCCTATGTTTTACCTTTAAAATATTTTACGGCTGCTTCAATAAGTGCATTTTTTGACAGTTTCTATTAAATATACTGCATAGTATAGGGTGTCTGAAACTTTAATAAACAAGTGAACTTTTTTTTTCTGCATGATTTATTCTTTGTAGTGAAGTAATAAAGAGAATGTTACTAAGAAAAACACTAACCCTGACCCTTAAAAATTTTTACGGCTGCTTGAGTAAGTACATTTCTCGACAATTTCTGTGAAATATACTGTATAGTATAAGGTGTCTTAAACTTTAAAAACACCATTATACTCTTAATTTCTGCATGATTAATTCCTTCAGTTGAAGTATTAAAGAGAATATAACAAAAAAAATCACTATTTTTTATCAATAAAAATTTTTACGGATGCTTGAGTAAGTGCATTTCTCGACATTTTCTGTTCCACATACTGCATAGTATGGGGAGTCTAAAACTTCAAATAATCAATATACTTTTATTTTCTGCATGATTTATTCCTTGTTTTAGAGCATTAAAGAGAATTTGACTAAGAAAATCCCTAGTTCTTCCCTCTAAAAATTTTTACGGCTGCTTGAGTAAGTGCATTTTTCGACAATTTCTGTTTAATATACTGCATAGTATAGGGGGTCTAAAACTTTATATAACCATTAAACTTATATTTTCTACATTATTTATTCTTTGTATTAAAGTATTAAAGAGAATTTGACTAAGAAAAACTCTAACCTTTACCCCCTAAAATTTTTCCGGCTGCTTGAGTAAGTACAATTCTCGACAATTTCTGTGAAATATATAGCATAGTATAGGGGGTATAAAACCTTACAAAGCCAATAAACATTTATTTTCTACATGATTTATTCTTTGAATTAAAGTATTGAAGAGAATTTGACTAAGAAAAACTCTAACCCTTACCCCTAAAAATTTTTATGGCTGCTTGCCCATATCGAAAATGAATACAAAAATAATACAAGAAAAAAATACTAAAATAATACAAAAAAAGTATATTTTTAATGACCAAATTTGGAACCCTCTAAATCTTGGTTCCAATTTAGGTCAAAAATAATAGACTTTTTAAAAGCCAAACACAGAAAAATATATTTTTAATATACTTTATTTTTTCGAAATAATACAGAAATGATACACATGACCTGTAAAAACGTATTGTTTTTGTACTTTTGTATTATTTCTCTATTTTCCTCTCCAAAGTATAAAAATAATACAGTCCATAGAAAAGTATAGAAAAAATACAGAATGTATTAATTTTGTATTAGCATATATTATTTTTGTATTTTTTCACCTTTAAGAATTAAAATACAAAAAAAAAAATAGAATATATTAATTTTGTATCACATATATTATTTTTGTATTTTTTCTTGTGGAACAATTAAAAGTACAAAAAAGATATAAAATATGAAAATAATACAGTACACAAAAAAGTATGAAAAAAGTATAGAATGTATTAATTTTGTATTAATATGTATTGTTTTTGTATTTTTATCAGCATGAAGGATTGTACTTCAAAAATATCAAAAAAGTACAAGAATGATAGACAAAAAATACATTTAAATGCTTAAAATAATACAAAACAGAGTTTTAAAAACTACAAAAATGATCATGGGCAAAAATTGTTATTTGAAGAAAAGGGGCTGGAGATTGAGGTTCTTAATAGCATCTATTGATTGTTATTCAAAAATCTTTTATTTATTTGAAATATTTGTTAAATAACAATTTTAGTAACTCAGTCAGATTACCTTAAATGTACAAATAGCTAATTAAAAAGTAATTAATGTGGCCAGGCTACTGATTCAGCTACCAATTGTAGTCTTGATCTTTCTTTTTACATATAATCTGCTCTTCAATAGTCTTGATATTTTTCACAAGTTTAACTAATCCTGTTTTCTTTGTACTTTTACCAAATGTTTCGATCTTCCCTCTGCTTTGCTGTTTCTTTTGTATGGAAAAGGTAGAGGAGTGTTTACTTTGTTGCAGAAGTCCATCTTCAAATCACACAACCTGTCATCTCATCTGACTTCATCACTGTGAAATATAGAACAGAATGATATAATAATAAAATTTAATGAACCATTACCTCAACAAAACACACATTTTCACATCCAAAATAATTCTATATAGATTTTGTTTAGCTCACACACCTGCAATACTTTCTTGAGAGGGATCTTCTTCCTCCATGTCTAATCAGCTTTTCTTCAATGTTCTGCTGACTAAAATTAACAATAATTATAAATTGAAATTCCAAAAGATCCAGCGGAGTTCACCAAATTCCATACAATTGTACCATTGAAATTACTTTTCTTTAATCTGGGGTTTCTTAGGGGGCAACCATTTGATTTGACAATCTGGAGAAGAAAAAGGGGGGGGGGCTGATTTATAAAATATTTTTAAAAAAATATTTGTAATAAACAATCTGTCCTTGAAAATGTTGAAAGAGTAAACAAAATGTGTGCCCCAATGTTATTCAAATAAACTGCCCCCCCCCCCCCCGAACCCAACCTACCCCCCCCCCCTCGAAAAAATTTGAGTTTATACAAATTACAGAATTGTTTTTGAAGGGAAAATAAATAATTCGTCTCTGGTAAACTTGAAAAAATTGGAATGAATTAGAACTAGGAAGCCAAAGCCTTGACAATTATCCCCATCTTCCACCCCTCCCTCCCCAATCAGAATTTATCACAAAAACCCTTGTTCCCCACATGGCCAATAACCGTACTATTTTATCTTTCTACAATACTACAAAATGGGTAAAAAAGGCATTCTTTGTTCCTCTATCTTTGTACTAAGTTATTATTTAAAAAACTGAAACTTTAATGTGCTAAAATATACATAATCTTACCGCAACTGTTGTTGTTTACACCAGAAAAGTCCGGATATGATGCCTAAAAAACGTCAGTCTCCTTATGTATTTGCTTTCCTTGGTTCATATATATGATCCTGTGTACCATGATTATGCTGAACTTCTGTTTTTCGATCCATTTTACTAGCGAGCAAATGAGAGTTTATTCAAAATCACCCCCAGCTTTCTCAACACGTCCCGGGAAGAATTTTCAAAATGGCGTGGGTGAAATATTGTTGACCAATCAGAGAACAGTACAGAAGAGTTTTAAAATCTGACCAATCATATTGTGTCATATATACGAAAATTACCGATGTTGAGATCGGAACAGTTAGAGAAAACATATTTACATGGTTTTAAATATCTTGAATCAATTGAACAAACCTAAAATTATGTTAGAAAAAAACGATGTTCAATTTAATCATCAGAATCATTTTTTTTATTCCTTACGGAATTTACCGATTACGAAACATCGTTATTTCCGGTCATCATTTCCGCTGCGAGCAGCCATTTTTATATTCAAGTTGACCTGTGAAGTAGACCATAAAGTTCAAATATAATGATCAAAACGAGCGGGAGATCCATAATATATAGCCTTTTTATAGCCTATTTGACGGACAACTTAACTCATACATACGGTACCAGAGACTGAAATAATGTTTAACATCTATCTTTTACACCAATTTCACAACATTTTCTATATTATTTTATGATATTCTTTCGTAATAATTTCTTATTTAATTTTTTTTTTAAAAGCGGATAATTAAATAGTTCTATTCCATGTAATTGTAATACGTACTGAATTAAATATAATGTATACTAAATTGAGTTGTATAGTCAAGAAAACATCGTAGGTACTGTAATTAGTGCACAGTGGAACTCTCCATGTTGTTTGTTTTTGTTTTTTTGTTTTGGTTGGGATGTGTTTTCACAGGTAAATCATGTTATTTCTTTGAGTAGTATAACATGTACTCGTCTATTGTTAACCTGCAGGTGGCCACCTGTGCTGTTGGCGATAGTTGTAAACACTCGGTTGTAAACACGCTGTAAAATTTTCAACACAAAAAGAAAGTCTGAAACTCTGAAACTTCAAAATTTACGGCGTGTTTACAAGTATCATGTACAGCACGTGTGTCCCCTTAGACGTATCTATCTCTTTCCAAATGACAATTTCACACCTAGTAAAGACATGTTTTAAAAATGAAATTGTTTAGTTAACAAATTTAAACTACTGAAGTTTTCTGTTCTAAATAGCAATTAAATGTAAATAGTATAAAAGCAACCTTTATAGCAGTGGTCTTAATTAATAAAATCTGAGAAAAAATATTAATTCCAACAGACTTATTGCAAGGACATTCTGTAAATTTTCCTATGTTCAAAGAAATACAAATTTCAGTAAAAGAAAACACTAAGTCCAAAATAAATATAAAAAAAATACATGCTGACTGTATAGTATTTTTTGAAAAATTATTAAGTCCAAATTTGATACAAAAATAATACAGACTAACTGTATGTAATTTTCTGTAAAATTACTAAGTTCAATTTTAATACAAAAATAATACAGATTAACTGTATGTAATTTTCTGTAAAATTACTAAGTTCAATTTTAATACAGAAAAAATACACTTGAAAAAAAGTAAGTTCACAAAAATACAAAAATGATATACTGAAAATAATCTAAGTCCCAAAAAATACAAAAATAATACCCTGTAAAAAATCAAAGTCAGATTTTAATACAAAAATAATCTACCTATTTGTTGGTGATACAAAAATAATATATTTTTTCTGTATTAATTTCAAACAATACGAAAATGATTGTATTAAAAATATATTAAAAATATACTTTTATGTATTATTTTTTGATATGGGTGAGTAAGAACATTTTTCGACAATTTCTGTGAAATATCCTGCATAGTATAGGGTGTCTAAAACTTTAAAAAACCAATAAACTTTTATTTTTCTCATCATTTATTCTTTGAATTGTAGTATTAAAGATAATATGACAAAGAAAATTCCTAGTTTTTACATCTAAAAATTTTTACAGCTGCTTGAGTAAGTGAATTTTTCGACAATTTCTGTGAAATATCCTGCATAGTAAAGAGTGTCTAAAATTTAAAAAAAAACATTATTCTCTTAATTTCAGCTAGAATAATTCTTCGAATTAAAGTATTAAAGATAATATCACAAAGAAAATTTCAAGTTTTTCTCTTTAAAATTTCTTATGGCTGCTTGAGTAACTGCATTGTTCGACAATTTCTGTGAAATATCCTGCATAGTATAGGGTGTCTAAAACTTTAAAAAACAAATAAACTTTTATTTTTCTCATGATTTATTCTTTGTATTGTAGTATTAAAGATAATATGACAAAGAAAATTCCTAGTTTTTACCTCTAAAAATTTTTATGGCTGCTTGAGTAAGTGCATTTTTCGACAATTTCTGTGAAATATCCTGCATAGTATAGAGTGTCTCAAACTTTATAAACCAATAATCTTTTATTTTTCTCCTGATTTATTCTTTGAATTGTAGTATTAAAGATAATATGACAAAGAAAATTCCTAGTTTTTGCCTCTTAAAATTTTTACGGTTGCTTGAGTAAGTGAATTTTTCGACAATTTCTGTGAAATATCCTGCTTAGTATAGGGTGTCTAAAACTTTAAAAAACCAATAAACTTTTATTTTTCTCATGATTTATTCTTTGTATTGTAGTATTAAAGATAATATGACAAAGAAAATTCCTAGTTTTTACATCTAAAAATTTTTGCGGCTGCTTGAGTAAGTGAATTTTTCGACAATTTATGTGAAATATCCTGCATAGTATAGGGTGTCTAAAACTTTAAAAACCAATAAACTTTTATTTTTCTCCTGATTTATTCTTTGAATTGTAGTATTTAAGATAATATGACAAAGAAAATTCCTAGTTTTTACCTCTAAAAATTTTTACGGTTGCTTGAGTAAGTGAATTTTTCGACAATTTCTGTGAAAAATCCTGCATAGTATAGGGTGTCTAAAACTTTAAAAATCCATTATACTCTTAATTTCAGCTTGAATAACTCTTAAAACTGAAGTATTAAAGATAATATCAAAAAGAAAATTTCAAGTTTTTTTCTTAAAAAATTTTTACGGCTGCTTAAGTAAGTGCATTTTTCGACAATTTCTGTTAATTATACTGCATAGTACAGGGGGTCTAGAACTTTAAGAAACCTTCAAACCTTTATTATTTTCATGAATAAATCTTTGTTAGGGAGTATTAAAGAGAATAGGATAAAGAAAATCTCTAGTGTTGACCTCAATCAATTTTTAAGGCTGTTTGAGTGAGTGTATTTTTTGACAATTTCTGTTAAATATACTACATAGCATAGGGGGTCTAGAACTTTAAGGAACCATCAAACTTTTATTATTTTCATGATTTATTCTTTGTCTGAGAGTATTAAAGAGAGTAGGATAAAGAAAATTCCTTATTTTGACCTCTAAAAATTTTGAAGGCTGGTTAGGTGAGTGCAGTTTTTGACAATTTCTGTGAAATATACTACACAGCATAGGGGATGTAAAACCTTAAAAAAACAAAAAAACTTTGATTTTCTGCATGATTAATTCTTTGTTTTAATGTATGAAAGAGATTATGACTGAAATAAACCCTAACCCAGACCCCAAAAAATTTTTACGGCTACTTAAGTAAGTGCATTTTTCGACAATTTCTGATAAAAATACTACATAGTATAGGAGGTCTAAAACTTTAAGGAACCTTCAAACCTTTATTATTTTCATGATTAAATCTTTGTTAGAGACTATTAAAGAGAATAAGAAAAAGAAAATTGCTAGTTTTGACCTCAAACTATTTTTAAGGCTGTTTGAGTAAGTGCATTTTTCGACAATTTCTGTTGAATATACTACATAGCATAGGGGGTCTAGAACTTTAAGGAACCATCAAACCTTTATTATTTTCATGATTAAATCTAGGTTAGAGACTATTAAAGAGAATAGGATAAAGAAAATCGATAGTTTTGACCTCAAACAAGTTTGAAGGCTGTTTGAGTGAGTGCATTTTTCGACAATTTCTGTTGAATATACTATATAGTATAGGGGGTCTAGAACTTTAAGGAACCATCAAACCTCTATTATTTTCACGATTAATTCTTTGTCTGAGAGTGTTAAAGAGAGTAGGATAAAGAAAATCCCTTGTTTTGACCTCTAAAAATTTTTAAGGCTGTTTAAGTGAGTGCACTTTTAGATAATTTTTGATAAATTTACTGAATAGTATAGGGGGTCTAAAACTTTTAAAAACCAATAAACTTTTATTTTTCTCGTGATTTATTCTTTGTATTGTAGTATTAAAGATAATATGACAAAGAAAATTCCTAGTTTTTACCTCTAAAATTTTTTAAGGCTGTTTGAGTGAGTGTATTTTTTCGACAATTTCTGTTAAATATACTACATAGCATAGGGGGTCTAGATTTTAAAGGAACCATCAAACTTTTATTTTCATGATTTATTCTTTGTCTGAGAGTATTAAAGAGAGTAGGATAAAGAAAATTCCTTGTTTTGATCTCTAAAAATTTTGGAGGCTGGGTAAGTGAGTGCAGTTTTCGACAATTTCTGTGAAATATACTACATAGCATAGGGGATGTAAAACCTTAAAAAAAACAATAAACTTTTATTTTCTGCATAATTTATTCATTGTATTGTAGTCTGAAAGAGAATATGACAAAAAAATCCCTAATTTTTTCCTATAAAAATTTTTACAGCTTCTTGAATAAGTACATTTTTCGACAATTTCTTTGAAATATAAAGCATAGTATTTGGGGTCTAAAACCTTAAAAAAAAAACATTAATATTTTATTTTTTACATGATTTATTCCTTTTTATAAAGTATTAAAAAGAATTAGACCAAGAGAAACCCTAACCCTTACCCTCTGAAATTTTAATGGCTGCTTAAGTATGTACATTTTTCGACAAATTCTGTGAAATATGCAACATAGTAAAGGGGGTCTGAAACCTTAATAAAACCAATAAACTTTTATTTTCTGCATGATTTATCCTTTGTATTGTAGTATTAAAGAGAATATGAGAAAGAAAATCCCTAGTTTATACCTCTAAAAATTTTTACGACTGCTTGGGTAAGTACATTTTTCGACAATTTCTGTGAAATATACAGCATAGTATAGGGGGTCTGTAACCTTAAAAAACCAGTAAAATTTTATTTTCTGCCTGATTTATTCTTTGTATTGTGGTATTAAAGAGAATATGAAAAAGAACATCCCTAGTTTTTACCTCTAAAAATTTTTACGGCTGCTTGATTAAGTATATTTTTCGACAATTTCTGTGAAAAATCCTGTATAGTAAAGGGGGTCTAAAACTTTGAAAAATTATTAAACTGTTATTTTAGGCATGATTTATTCTTTGAATTAAAGTATTAAAGAGAATTTGACTAAGAAAAACCCTAACCCTTACCCCCAAAATTTTTTATGAGTCCTTGAGTATGTACATTTTTCGACAATTTCTGTTAAATATACAGCATAGTATAGGGGGGGTCTAAAATCTTAAAAAACAAAAATCTTTTATTTTCTGCATGATTTATTCTTTGTATTGTAGTATTAAAGAGAATATGAGAAAGAAAATCCCTAGTTTATACCTCTAAAAAATTTTACGACTGCTTGGGTAAGTACATTTTTCGACAATTTCTGTGAAATATACAGCATAGCATAGGGGGTCTGTAACCTTAAAAAACCAGTAAAATTTTATTTTCTGCCTGATTTATTCTTTGTATTGTGGTATTAAAGAGAATATGAAAAAGAACATCCCTAGTTTTTACCTCTAAAATTTTTTACGGCTGCTTGATTAAGTATATTTTTCGACAATTTCTGTGAAAAATCCTGTATAGTAAAGGGGGTCTAAAACTTTGAAAAATTATTAAACTGTTATTTTAGGTATGATTTATTCCTTGAATTAAAGTATTAAAGAGAATTTGACTAAGAAAAACCATAACCCTTTCCCCCAAAAATTTTTACGGCTACTTGAGTAAGTACATTTTTCGACAATTTCTGTGAAATACACTGCATAGTATAGGGGGTCTAAAATCTTAAAAAACAAATGAAATTATATTTTCTGCTTGATTTATTCTTTGAGTTAAAGTATTAAAGAGAATTTGACTAAGAAAAACCCTAACTCTTACCCCCAAAAATTTTTACGAGTCCTTGAGTATGCACATTTTTCGACAATTTCTGTGAAATGTACTGCATAGTATAGGCGTCTAAAATTTTAAATCACCCTAAAAGTGTTGTTTTCTGCTTCAATTATTCTTTGTTGTACAGCAATAAAGAGAATATGGCTAGTTAAATCAATATGTAGTACCTATAAAATTTTTTTAGAGCCCTTTGAGTAAACACATTTTTGATAATTTAGGTCAAATATACCACATACTATAGAGGGTCTAAAATTACAACTAACCTTAAAAATGTTGTTTTCTCCTTCATTTCTTCTTTGAATGAGAGCATTGAAGACAATAAAACTCAGAAAATCACCACTTATTACCTGTACAAAAATTTAGAGCCCTTTGAGTGAACACATTTCTGATAATTTCTGTCAAATATACCACATACTATAGAGGGTCTAAAATTAAAACTTACCCTAAAAATGTTGTTTTCTCCTTCATTTATTCTTTGTTTTAGAGCAATAAATAGAATATGCTAGTTAAACTACTATGTAGTACCTATAAAAATTTTTAGAGCTCTTTGAGGAAACACATCTTTTGTCAATTTCGGTCAAATATACAGCATACTATATAGGGTCTAAAATTTAAACCAACCCTCAAAATGTTGTTTTCTTCATCTTTTATTCTTTGTTTTAGGGCATTTAAGAGATTATAGCTAAGAAAATCATTATTTAGTGCCTATAAAAAAGTTTAGAGCCCTTAGAGTAAACACATTTTTTGATAATTTTGGTCGAATATACCACATAGTATAGAAGGTCTAAAATTTAAATTAACCCTCAAAATGTTGTTTTCTCCTTCATTTATTTTTGTTTTAGAGCAATAAAGAGAATATGACTAGTTAAATTGCTATGTAGTGCCGATAAAAATTTTTAGAGCTCTTGAGGAGACACATTTTTTGTCAATTTCGGTCAAATATATTATGTTCTACAGAGGGTCTAAAATTAAAACTTCCCCTAAAAATGTTGTTTTCTCCTTCATTTATTCTTTGTTTGAGAGCAGTGAAGAGAATATAGCTCAGAAAATCACCATTTATTACCTGTAAACAATTTTAGAGCCCTTAACTTAAACACATTTTTTGAAAATTTCGGTCAAATATACCACATACTATAGAGGGTCTAAAATTAAAACTAACCCTAAAAATTTTGTTTTCACCTTCATTTATTCTTTGTTTGAGAGCAATAAAGAGGATATGGCTAGTCAAATCACTATGTAGTACCTATAAAAATTTTGAGACCTCTTTGAGGAAACACATTTTTTATCAATTTTGGTGAAATATACAGCATACTATAGTAGGTCTACAATTTTAACCAACCTTAAGAATGTTGTTTTCTTCTTCATTTCTTCTTTGTTTGAGAGCATTGAAGAAAATGTAGCTAAGAAAATCACTTTTTAGTGCCTATAAAAATTTTTAGAGCTCTTTGATTGAACACATTTTTTGAACAATTTCAGTCAAATATACAGTATACTCTAGAGGGTCTAAAATTTAAAATAACCCTCAAAATGTTGTTTTCTTCTCTATGTATTCTTTGTTTAAGAGCATTAAAGGGAATATAAGTGAGATAATTATCATTTATTACCTATTACAAATTTTAGCACTCTTTGAGTGACCACATTTTGGGACAATTTTGTTTAGATATACTGCAATATGTAGGGGTCTGAAACTTTCAAAATGCTTATTTTTGTTTTGTTTTTTTTTTTTGTTGACTCTATTAAAACAGACAAGTAAACAGCACAGATAGCAGTTTATAGCCTTTATTTGCATTTCTGGCATGAAGAAATATCACTATTGATAAGTTACATATGACAAACAGTTGTTATACATATTTCACAATAAAAATCTTTATTCACAGCAGAATGTTTATTTTCAGTCTTGCTTTGATAACAACCTTATATAACAAGGAAAAGAACAACAGAAAATCCTATTTTAGCTAAAGTATGGACATTTTACATACACAATTTCATTTTAGATTGGACTTAGAAAATTTAACTGAAATTGCATGTTACAAGAGAGCATAGGTTAAAGTGCACAAGAATGGATCTTTCTTTGCCTATATCTGAGATATTCATGTTAAAACAATATTAAATCAGCACAAAAGACATCTGTAATTGAATTTATCAGAAAATAAGGGCCAAAAAGGGAAGTCATGTCAGATTTTCCTAAGGAATAAAGAGGGAAAAAGAAATCTCTCTAAAACTTTTATTCCTTGGGGGTTAGAGCCGAAATTTTGGCTATAACCATGATTTTGCTTGTTTAATTGCTATATAGGGTTTTATTTTCTATAGGACAAGTAATTTTAAAATTATAAGGGGTGGACCAAAAAAATTTTCTAACCCCAGGGTTTGGATAAGCAAATCTGTCCTTTTGTAACTTAAACTTTTCTGTTAATATTTTGAGATATACGCACAATTAACATGATATGACACCAATTATTAATTAATATCAATTATATCAATTAAATTAATTACAAAAATCTATCAATATATTTCAGGAAAAAAAGTAATGGACCCATAAAAAACCTTAAAAATCGAACTTTGGGAGGTCATAACTTTTTTTCTAATTGAGATATCAACTTCAAACTTGGAGCATTTTAATAAGTTTAATTAGCGTAATTAGTGATATAATTGTTAATTAATTTAATATTTTAAGAAATTAGGGTCCAAAATAATTAAGTTACAAAAGGACATTAAGTTACAAAAGGACCGCTTTAAGTTACAAAAGGACCGCTTTAAGTTACAAAATGCCCGAATTAAGTTACAAAATGACAATAAGTTACTATACGTGGTACTATAAGTTACAAAAACCCATACGACGCTAGCCCTAACCCTAACCCTAACCCTAACCCTAACCCTAACCCTAACCCTAACCCTGACCCTAACCCTAACCCTAACCCTAACCCTAACCCTAACCCTAACCCTAACCCTAACCCTAACCCTAACCCTGACCCTAACCCTAACCCTAACCCTAACCCTAACCCTAACCCTAACCCTAACCCTGACTAACCCTAACCCTAACCCTAACCCTGACCCTAACCCTAACCCTAACCCTAACCCTAACCCTAACCCTAACCCTAACCCTAACCCTAACCCCACTAACCCTAACCCCCACTAACCCTAACCCCCACTAACCTTAACCCCACTAACCCTAACCCCCACTAACCCTAACCCCACTAACCCTAACCCTAACCCCACTAACCCTAACCCCCTTTAACCCTAACCCCCACTAACCCTAACCCCCACAAATCCCGACTTTAACCCCTGCAAACACTTACTTTTCGTTTTTTGCTCATATCTTTCGACAGACTGCTCTGATGTTAACGTTCTTGGTGTCGTTGGAAAGGTCTTGAAGAGCTCTTTACGATGATGTCATGAACCTGTCAGTTCAGAGAGCAAAAAGTTGAATAACAAGCGATTTTCTTGATATGCTTGCAAACGGCAGAAGATCTTTATTTCGTTATGGATTTTCAAGTTCCTGGGCTTGTCAGAAAGCTCTTGACAACGTCTATCCATAGCCATAACGGTCAGAACAATTTACGACTTTTCGCGAGGCTTCCTAGAGCAAATATTGGCCTAGGTGTACCCACGCTGCTGAGACATACATCTTTCAACCCTCGCAACTTTTTTCGTCTTTAACCTTTAATAACCATCTTCGCGTTGTTGACAGAACTTGCCAAGACCTTTTCAATGACACCAAGAGTTTGAAAATCGCATGAAAACGAAGAGAGATACGGACCTTTCAATTTGGCGTCAATTTACCACCCCTCCTGAGCAGTTTTTAAGCATTTCAGAAAGAAGGATTGAGGTAAGCATTTCAAGACCTACTTGACCTTTCATGGGAAGAGGAGTTCCCTTTCGTCCCAAATTTTCGACTTCCGCCGACGTCGCCTTCCGGTCCAACTGGAATTATAGCACATTTTCTTCAAATACCCATAGGTTGCACGCCCTTGGAGCACTGAGGCTGAGCTTTGGTATGTGGATTCCTTGACCTCTACACAACTTTCGAAATACAGGCATTTGGGGCTCTAGCTCGCACCCTTTTCCAGTTACAAGCCGAAAAAGAACTTGGTGCAAAACGGAAATTCGCCTTCATTCCCAGCCAAATCCCTTTTCTCGGCACTTGAAAAGCTCTCATTGAGACTTCCTCAGCAACGTCCAGGTTGTCGAGATCTGACCACGATAACCCGTCCAACCCCTCTTTCAAATTTTCCAAGACTTTGGTACATTTTCCTCCTCTTTAGTCTTTCATATCTTAAGAGAGAGAAACTATTTTTGCTTACTCTTTGTGGCTTCTAGGAGTTCCTATCGAGGTCTATTACTGACATCAATTTGGTGTTTCAATTTCCTTTACTGTTACTTCTATTCATGACATGAAAAGAAAAGACAACTCAGACAGATGAAAAAATCCACTTTAATCTTTGTATATTAAATTATCAAGACATCAGCGCGGGTTAAAAACTAGTGCAGTCCACTAATTATTTCATCACATAAAGCTTTCGCTGTGTATAGCGTGGTCCGCTGTAGACGCACTCGCAGAATTTGTGTATAGGATGCCATCCGCAACAGGTGTGAAATGCTTAGCTCAACACTTTGAGCGCGCGCTGACTTTGAATAGGGTAAGCGCATAGTTTCACAGACAGTGGAAAAAAGAAGACGTGAAAAAGGTAGGCCAAATACTTCATCATTAGGTTATTAAGATATTATTTAAAAATGAATATTATTCTTGCCAAATTGAAGTTGTATATAATGTAAAATTAACATGCACGTGGAATCTTTAGCGAGACACAAATTTTGCAATTATTTTTTCTAGGTCCCAACAAATATACATTTTTCTTGTATTTCTTAAAAATACAAGAAATAAAAGTGAAATTAGGCTTTCTTTTCCTTCGTCTTAGTTAACCGTGCAAATATAAAGCAACCAATTTCTATTTGATATGTAATCGACAAAAATAAGGACATGTCTGGTGTCGCGACATGTCCAAATCACTGAAGTCATTCTTCATTTGTTGCGACATGAGTTTACGACTAACCGAGCATTGCGAACAATTAGTAACATGTTATGTTTTGTAAAGTTCTCACATACCATGCATTGTTGCAATTAAATTAGAACATTTCAATCTCAAGATATTTCAAGTTGAAAACGGTCAACAAATCTCATTCTGTTACTTTTTAAGTACAATCTTTGGTTTTAATTAAAACCCATGTTTTCACCCTTTCTGGCTACCTGCACTTTAAAACTCTCTCATAGTCTTATTGTCCGTTTTCTTACCTTTCCAACGACACCAAACTCGTCTAAATCCGATAATAAATAAGAGAGTTAGGAGCTTCGGAAAATTCCACTATTTCCTTTACTATGACTTCTATCCATGACTTTCACTTTCACTTTCTTTGACCTAATTCCGGCATGACCTAATTCCGGCAACTTCGTTTTTTGCCCATACCCCTTACCAAACCCTAACCCTAACCCTAACCCTACCCTAACCCTAACCCTAACCCCACTAACCCTAACCCCCACTAACCCTAACCCCCACTAACCCTAACCCCCACTAACCTTAACCCCACTAACCCTAACCCCCACTAACCCTAACCCCACTAACCCTAACCCTAACCCCACTAACCCTAACCCCCTTTAACCCTAACCCCCACTAACCCTAACCCCCACAAATCCCGACTTTAACCCCTGCAAACACTTACTTTTCGTTTTTTGCTCATATCTTTCGACAGACTGCTCTGATGTTAACGTTCTTGGTGTCGTTGGAAAGGTCTTGAAGAGCTCTTTACGATGATGTCATGAACCTGTCAGTTCAGAGAGCAAAAAGTTGAATAACAAGCGATTTTCTTGATATGCTTGCAAACGGCAGAAGATCTTTATTTCGTTATGGATTTTCAAGTTCCTGGGCTTGTCAGAAAGCTCTTGACAACGTCTATCCATAGCCATAACGGTCAGAACAATTTACGACTTTTCGCGAGGCTTCCTAGAGCAAATATTGGCCTAGGTGTACCCACGCTGCTGAGACATACATCTTTCAACCCTCGCAACTTTTTTCGTCTTTAACCTTTAATAACCATCTTCGCGTTGTTGACAGAACTTGCCAAGACCTTTTCAATGACACCAAGAGTTTGAAAATCGCATGAAAACGAAGAGAGATACGGACCTTTCAATTTGGCGTCAATTTACCACCCCTCCTGAGCAGTTTTTAAGCATTTCAGAAAGAAGGATTGAGGTAAGCATTTCAAGACCTACTTGACCTTTCATGGGAAGAGGAGTTCCCTTTCGTCCCAAATTTTCGACTTCCGCCGACGTCGCCTTCCGGTCCAACTGGAATTATAGCACATTTTCTTCAAATACCCATAGGTTGCACGCCCTTGGAGCACTGAGGCTGAGCTTTGGTATGTGGATTCCTTGACCTCTACACAACTTTCGAAATACAGGCATTTGGGGCTCTAGCTCGCACCCTTTTCCAGTTACAAGCCGAAAAAGAACTTGGTGCAAAACGGAAATTCGCCTTCATTCCCAGCCAAATCCCTTTTCTCGGCACTTGAAAAGCTCTCATTGAGACTTCCTCAGCAACGTCCAGGTTGTCGAGATCTGACCACGATAACCCGTCCAACCCCTCTTTCAAATTTTCCAAGACTTTGGTACATTTTCCTCCTCTTTAGTCTTTCATATCTTAAGAGAGAGAAACTATTTTTGCTTACTCTTTGTGGCTTCTAGGAGTTCCTATCGAGGTCTATTACTGACATCAATTTGGTGTTTCAATTTCCTTTACTGTTACTTCTATTCATGACATGAAAAGAAAAGACAACTCAGACAGATGAAAAAATCCACTTTAATCTTTGTATATTAAATTATCAAGACATCAGCGCGGGTTAAAAACTAGTGCAGTCCACTAATTATTTCATCACATAAAGCTTTCGCTGTGTATAGCGTGGTCCGCTGTAGACGCACTCGCAGAATTTGTGTATAGGATGCCATCCGCAACAGGTGTGAAATGCTTAGCTCAACACTTTGAGCGCGCGCTGACTTTGAATAGGGTAAGCGCATAGTTTCACAGACAGTGGAAAAAAGAAGACGTGAAAAAGGTAGGCCAAATACTTCATCATTAGGTTATTAAGATATTATTTAAAAATGAATATTATTCTTGCCAAATTGAAGTTGTATATAATGTAAAATTAACATGCACGTGGAATCTTTAGCGAGACACAAATTTTGCAATTATTTTTTCTAGGTCCCAACAAATATACATTTTTCTTGTATTTCTTAAAAATACAAGAAATAAAAGTGAAATTAGGCTTTCTTTTCCTTCGTCTTAGTTAACCGTGCAAATATAAAGCAACCAATTTCTATTTGATATGTAATCGACAAAAATAAGGACATGTCTGGTGTCGCGACATGTCCAAATCACTGAAGTCATTCTTCATTTGTTGCGACATGAGTTTACGACTAACCGAGCATTGCGAACAATTAGTAACATGTTATGTTTTGTAAAGTTCTCACATACCATGCATTGTTGCAATTAAATTAGAACATTTCAATCTCAAGATATTTCAAGTTGAAAACGGTCAACAAATCTCATTCTGTTACTTTTTAAGTACAATCTTTGGTTTTAATTAAAACCCATGTTTTCACCCTTTCTGGCTACCTGCACTTTAAAACTCTCTCATAGTCTTATTGTCCGTTTTCTTACCTTTCCAACGACACCAAACTCGTCTAAATCCGATAATAAATAAGAGAGTTAGGAGCTTCGGAAAATTCCACTATTTCCTTTACTATGACTTCTATCCATGACTTTCACTTTCACTTTCTTTGACCTAATTCCGGCATGACCTAATTCCGGCAACTTCGTTTTTTGCCCATACCCCTTACCAAACCCTAACCCTAACCCTAACCCTACCCTAACCCTAACCCTAACCCCACTAACCCTAACCCCCACTAACCCTAACCCCCACTAACCCTAACCCCCACTAACCTTAACCCCACTAACCCTAACCCCCACTAACCCTAACCCCACTAACCCTAACCCTAACCCCACTAACCCTAACCCCCTTTAACCCTAACCCCCACTAACCCTAACCCCCACAAATCCCGACTTTAACCCCTGCAAACACTTACTTTTCGTTTTTTGCTCATATCTTTCGACAGACTGCTCTGATGTTAACGTTCTTGGTGTCGTTGGAAAGGTCTTGAAGAGCTCTTTACGATGATGTCATGAACCTGTCAGTTCAGAGAGCAAAAAGTTGAATAACAAGCGATTTTCTTGATATGCTTGCAAACGGCAGAAGATCTTTATTTCGTTATGGATTTTCAAGTTCCTGGGCTTGTCAGAAAGCTCTTGACAACGTCTATCCATAGCCATAACGGTCAGAACAATTTACGACTTTTCGCGAGGCTTCCTAGAGCAAATATTGGCCTAGGTGTACCCACGCTGCTGAGACATACATCTTTCAACCCTCGCAACTTTTTTCGTCTTTAACCTTTAATAACCATCTTCGCGTTGTTGACAGAACTTGCCAAGACCTTTTCAATGACACCAAGAGTTTGAAAATCGCATGAAAACGAAGAGAGATACGGACCTTTCAATTTGGCGTCAATTTACCACCCCTCCTGAGCAGTTTTTAAGCATTTCAGAAAGAAGGATTGAGGTAAGCATTTCAAGACCTACTTGACCTTTCATGGGAAGAGGAGTTCCCTTTCGTCCCAAATTTTCGACTTCCGCCGACGTCGCCTTCCGGTCCAACTGGAATTATAGCACATTTTCTTCAAATACCCATAGGTTGCACGCCCTTGGAGCACTGAGGCTGAGCTTTGGTATGTGGATTCCTTGACCTCTACACAACTTTCGAAATACAGGCATTTGGGGCTCTAGCTCGCACCCTTTTCCAGTTACAAGCCGAAAAAGAACTTGGTGCAAAACGGAAATTCGCCTTCATTCCCAGCCAAATCCCTTTTCTCGGCACTTGAAAAGCTCTCATTGAGACTTCCTCAGCAACGTCCAGGTTGTCGAGATCTGACCACGATAACCCGTCCAACCCCTCTTTCAAATTTTCCAAGACTTTGGTACATTTTCCTCCTCTTTAGTCTTTCATATCTTAAGAGAGAGAAACTATTTTTGCTTACTCTTTGTGGCTTCTAGGAGTTCCTATCGAGGTCTATTACTGACATCAATTTGGTGTTTCAATTTCCTTTACTGTTACTTCTATTCATGACATGAAAAGAAAAGACAACTCAGACAGATGAAAAAATCCACTTTAATCTTTGTATATTAAATTATCAAGACATCAGCGCGGGTTAAAAACTAGTGCAGTCCACTAATTATTTCATCACATAAAGCTTTCGCTGTGTATAGCGTGGTCCGCTGTAGACGCACTCGCAGAATTTGTGTATAGGATGCCATCCGCAACAGGTGTGAAATGCTTAGCTCAACACTTTGAGCGCGCGCTGACTTTGAATAGGGTAAGCGCATAGTTTCACAGACAGTGGAAAAAAGAAGACGTGAAAAAGGTAGGCCAAATACTTCATCATTAGGTTATTAAGATATTATTTAAAAATGAATATTATTCTTGCCAAATTGAAGTTGTATATAATGTAAAATTAACATGCACGTGGAATCTTTAGCGAGACACAAATTTTGCAATTATTTTTTCTAGGTCCCAACAAATATACATTTTTCTTGTATTTCTTAAAAATACAAGAAATAAAAGTGAAATTAGGCTTTCTTTTCCTTCGTCTTAGTTAACCGTGCAAATATAAAGCAACCAATTTCTATTTGATATGTAATCGACAAAAATAAGGACATGTCTGGTGTCGCGACATGTCCAAATCACTGAAGTCATTCTTCATTTGTTGCGACATGAGTTTACGACTAACCGAGCATTGCGAACAATTAGTAACATGTTATGTTTTGTAAAGTTCTCACATACCATGCATTGTTGCAATTAAATTAGAACATTTCAATCTCAAGATATTTCAAGTTGAAAACGGTCAACAAATCTCATTCTGTTACTTTTTAAGTACAATCTTTGGTTTTAATTAAAACCCATGTTTTCACCCTTTCTGGCTACCTGCACTTTAAAACTCTCTCATAGTCTTATTGTCCGTTTTCTTACCTTTCCAACGACACCAAACTCGTCTAAATCCGATAATAAATAAGAGAGTTAGGAGCTTCGGAAAATTCCACTATTTCCTTTACTATGACTTCTATCCATGACTTTCACTTTCACTTTCTTTGACCTAATTCCGGCATGACCTAATTCCGGCAACTTCGTTTTTTGCCCATACCCCTTACCAAACCCTAACCCTAACCCTAACCCTACCCTAACCCTAACCCTAACCCCACTAACCCTAACCCCCACTAACCCTAACCCCCACTAACCCTAACCCCCACTAACCTTAACCCCACTAACCCTAACCCCCACTAACCCTAACCCCACTAACCCTAACCCTAACCCCACTAACCCTAACCCCCTTTAACCCTAACCCCCACTAACCCTAACCCCCACAAATCCCGACTTTAACCCCTGCAAACACTTACTTTTCGTTTTTTGCTCATATCTTTCGACAGACTGCTCTGATGTTAACGTTCTTGGTGTCGTTGGAAAGGTCTTGAAGAGCTCTTTACGATGATGTCATGAACCTGTCAGTTCAGAGAGCAAAAAGTTGAATAACAAGCGATTTTCTTGATATGCTTGCAAACGGCAGAAGATCTTTATTTCGTTATGGATTTTCAAGTTCCTGGGCTTGTCAGAAAGCTCTTGACAACGTCTATCCATAGCCATAACGGTCAGAACAATTTACGACTTTTCGCGAGGCTTCCTAGAGCAAATATTGGCCTAGGTGTACCCACGCTGCTGAGACATACATCTTTCAACCCTCGCAACTTTTTTCGTCTTTAACCTTTAATAACCATCTTCGCGTTGTTGACAGAACTTGCCAAGACCTTTTCAATGACACCAAGAGTTTGAAAATCGCATGAAAACGAAGAGAGATACGGACCTTTCAATTTGGCGTCAATTTACCACCCCTCCTGAGCAGTTTTTAAGCATTTCAGAAAGAAGGATTGAGGTAAGCATTTCAAGACCTACTTGACCTTTCATGGGAAGAGGAGTTCCCTTTCGTCCCAAATTTTCGACTTCCGCCGACGTCGCCTTCCGGTCCAACTGGAATTATAGCACATTTTCTTCAAATACCCATAGGTTGCACGCCCTTGGAGCACTGAGGCTGAGCTTTGGTATGTGGATTCCTTGACCTCTACACAACTTTCGAAATACAGGCATTTGGGGCTCTAGCTCGCACCCTTTTCCAGTTACAAGCCGAAAAAGAACTTGGTGCAAAACGGAAATTCGCCTTCATTCCCAGCCAAATCCCTTTTCTCGGCACTTGAAAAGCTCTCATTGAGACTTCCTCAGCAACGTCCAGGTTGTCGAGATCTGACCACGATAACCCGTCCAACCCCTCTTTCAAATTTTCCAAGACTTTGGTACATTTTCCTCCTCTTTAGTCTTTCATATCTTAAGAGAGAGAAACTATTTTTGCTTACTCTTTGTGGCTTCTAGGAGTTCCTATCGAGGTCTATTACTGACATCAATTTGGTGTTTCAATTTCCTTTACTGTTACTTCTATTCATGACATGAAAAGAAAAGACAACTCAGACAGATGAAAAAATCCACTTTAATCTTTGTATATTAAATTATCAAGACATCAGCGCGGGTTAAAAACTAGTGCAGTCCACTAATTATTTCATCACATAAAGCTTTCGCTGTGTATAGCGTGGTCCGCTGTAGACGCACTCGCAGAATTTGTGTATAGGATGCCATCCGCAACAGGTGTGAAATGCTTAGCTCAACACTTTGAGCGCGCGCTGACTTTGAATAGGGTAAGCGCATAGTTTCACAGACAGTGGAAAAAAGAAGACGTGAAAAAGGTAGGCCAAATACTTCATCATTAGGTTATTAAGATATTATTTAAAAATGAATATTATTCTTGCCAAATTGAAGTTGTATATAATGTAAAATTAACATGCACGTGGAATCTTTAGCGAGACACAAATTTTGCAATTATTTTTTCTAGGTCCCAACAAATATACATTTTTCTTGTATTTCTTAAAAATACAAGAAATAAAAGTGAAATTAGGCTTTCTTTTCCTTCGTCTTAGTTAACCGTGCAAATATAAAGCAACCAATTTCTATTTGATATGTAATCGACAAAAATAAGGACATGTCTGGTGTCGCGACATGTCCAAATCACTGAAGTCATTCTTCATTTGTTGCGACATGAGTTTACGACTAACCGAGCATTGCGAACAATTAGTAACATGTTATGTTTTGTAAAGTTCTCACATACCATGCATTGTTGCAATTAAATTAGAACATTTCAATCTCAAGATATTTCAAGTTGAAAACGGTCAACAAATCTCATTCTGTTACTTTTTAAGTACAATCTTTGGTTTTAATTAAAACCCATGTTTTCACCCTTTCTGGCTACCTGCACTTTAAAACTCTCTCATAGTCTTATTGTCCGTTTTCTTACCTTTCCAACGACACCAAACTCGTCTAAATCCGATAATAAATAAGAGAGTTAGGAGCTTCGGAAAATTCCACTATTTCCTTTACTATGACTTCTATCCATGACTTTCACTTTCACTTTCTTTGACCTAATTCCGGCATGACCTAATTCCGGCAACTTCGTTTTTTGCCCATACCCCTTACCAAACCCTAACCCTAACCCTAACCCTACCCTAACCCTAACCCTAACCCCACTAACCCTAACCCCCACTAACCCTAACCCCCACTAACCCTAACCCCCACTAACCTTAACCCCACTAACCCTAACCCCCACTAACCCTAACCCCACTAACCCTAACCCTAACCCCACTAACCCTAACCCCCTTTAACCCTAACCCCCACTAACCCTAACCCCCACAAATCCCGACTTTAACCCCTGCAAACACTTACTTTTCGTTTTTTGCTCATATCTTTCGACAGACTGCTCTGATGTTAACGTTCTTGGTGTCGTTGGAAAGGTCTTGAAGAGCTCTTTACGATGATGTCATGAACCTGTCAGTTCAGAGAGCAAAAAGTTGAATAACAAGCGATTTTCTTGATATGCTTGCAAACGGCAGAAGATCTTTATTTCGTTATGGATTTTCAAGTTCCTGGGCTTGTCAGAAAGCTCTTGACAACGTCTATCCATAGCCATAACGGTCAGAACAATTTACGACTTTTCGCGAGGCTTCCTAGAGCAAATATTGGCCTAGGTGTACCCACGCTGCTGAGACATACATCTTTCAACCCTCGCAACTTTTTTCGTCTTTAACCTTTAATAACCATCTTCGCGTTGTTGACAGAACTTGCCAAGACCTTTTCAATGACACCAAGAGTTTGAAAATCGCATGAAAACGAAGAGAGATACGGACCTTTCAATTTGGCGTCAATTTACCACCCCTCCTGAGCAGTTTTTAAGCATTTCAGAAAGAAGGATTGAGGTAAGCATTTCAAGACCTACTTGACCTTTCATGGGAAGAGGAGTTCCCTTTCGTCCCAAATTTTCGACTTCCGCCGACGTCGCCTTCCGGTCCAACTGGAATTATAGCACATTTTCTTCAAATACCCATAGGTTGCACGCCCTTGGAGCACTGAGGCTGAGCTTTGGTATGTGGATTCCTTGACCTCTACACAACTTTCGAAATACAGGCATTTGGGGCTCTAGCTCGCACCCTTTTCCAGTTACAAGCCGAAAAAGAACTTGGTGCAAAACGGAAATTCGCCTTCATTCCCAGCCAAATCCCTTTTCTCGGCACTTGAAAAGCTCTCATTGAGACTTCCTCAGCAACGTCCAGGTTGTCGAGATCTGACCACGATAACCCGTCCAACCCCTCTTTCAAATTTTCCAAGACTTTGGTACATTTTCCTCCTCTTTAGTCTTTCATATCTTAAGAGAGAGAAACTATTTTTGCTTACTCTTTGTGGCTTCTAGGAGTTCCTATCGAGGTCTATTACTGACATCAATTTGGTGTTTCAATTTCCTTTACTGTTACTTCTATTCATGACATGAAAAGAAAAGACAACTCAGACAGATGAAAAAATCCACTTTAATCTTTGTATATTAAATTATCAAGACATCAGCGCGGGTTAAAAACTAGTGCAGTCCACTAATTATTTCATCACATAAAGCTTTCGCTGTGTATAGCGTGGTCCGCTGTAGACGCACTCGCAGAATTTGTGTATAGGATGCCATCCGCAACAGGTGTGAAATGCTTAGCTCAACACTTTGAGCGCGCGCTGACTTTGAATAGGGTAAGCGCATAGTTTCACAGACAGTGGAAAAAAGAAGACGTGAAAAAGGTAGGCCAAATACTTCATCATTAGGTTATTAAGATATTATTTAAAAATGAATATTATTCTTGCCAAATTGAAGTTGTATATAATGTAAAATTAACATGCACGTGGAATCTTTAGCGAGACACAAATTTTGCAATTATTTTTTCTAGGTCCCAACAAATATACATTTTTCTTGTATTTCTTAAAAATACAAGAAATAAAAGTGAAATTAGGCTTTCTTTTCCTTCGTCTTAGTTAACCGTGCAAATATAAAGCAACCAATTTCTATTTGATATGTAATCGACAAAAATAAGGACATGTCTGGTGTCGCGACATGTCCAAATCACTGAAGTCATTCTTCATTTGTTGCGACATGAGTTTACGACTAACCGAGCATTGCGAACAATTAGTAACATGTTATGTTTTGTAAAGTTCTCACATACCATGCATTGTTGCAATTAAATTAGAACATTTCAATCTCAAGATATTTCAAGTTGAAAACGGTCAACAAATCTCATTCTGTTACTTTTTAAGTACAATCTTTGGTTTTAATTAAAACCCATGTTTTCACCCTTTCTGGCTACCTGCACTTTAAAACTCTCTCATAGTCTTATTGTCCGTTTTCTTACCTTTCCAACGACACCAAACTCGTCTAAATCCGATAATAAATAAGAGAGTTAGGAGCTTCGGAAAATTCCACTATTTCCTTTACTATGACTTCTATCCATGACTTTCACTTTCACTTTCTTTGACCTAATTCCGGCATGACCTAATTCCGGCAACTTCGTTTTTTGCCCATACCCCTTACCAAACCCTAACCCTAACCCTAACCCTACCCTAACCCTAACCCTAACCCCACTAACCCTAACCCCCACTAACCCTAACCCCCACTAACCCTAACCCCCACTAACCTTAACCCCACTAACCCTAACCCCCACTAACCCTAACCCCACTAACCCTAACCCTAACCCCACTAACCCTAACCCCCTTTAACCCTAACCCCCACTAACCCTAACCCCCACAAATCCCGACTTTAACCCCTGCAAACACTTACTTTTCGTTTTTTGCTCATATCTTTCGACAGACTGCTCTGATGTTAACGTTCTTGGTGTCGTTGGAAAGGTCTTGAAGAGCTCTTTACGATGATGTCATGAACCTGTCAGTTCAGAGAGCAAAAAGTTGAATAACAAGCGATTTTCTTGATATGCTTGCAAACGGCAGAAGATCTTTATTTCGTTATGGATTTTCAAGTTCCTGGGCTTGTCAGAAAGCTCTTGACAACGTCTATCCATAGCCATAACGGTCAGAACAATTTACGACTTTTCGCGAGGCTTCCTAGAGCAAATATTGGCCTAGGTGTACCCACGCTGCTGAGACATACATCTTTCAACCCTCGCAACTTTTTTCGTCTTTAACCTTTAATAACCATCTTCGCGTTGTTGACAGAACTTGCCAAGACCTTTTCAATGACACCAAGAGTTTGAAAATCGCATGAAAACGAAGAGAGATACGGACCTTTCAATTTGGCGTCAATTTACCACCCCTCCTGAGCAGTTTTTAAGCATTTCAGAAAGAAGGATTGAGGTAAGCATTTCAAGACCTACTTGACCTTTCATGGGAAGAGGAGTTCCCTTTCGTCCCAAATTTTCGACTTCCGCCGACGTCGCCTTCCGGTCCAACTGGAATTATAGCACATTTTCTTCAAATACCCATAGGTTGCACGCCCTTGGAGCACTGAGGCTGAGCTTTGGTATGTGGATTCCTTGACCTCTACACAACTTTCGAAATACAGGCATTTGGGGCTCTAGCTCGCACCCTTTTCCAGTTACAAGCCGAAAAAGAACTTGGTGCAAAACGGAAATTCGCCTTCATTCCCAGCCAAATCCCTTTTCTCGGCACTTGAAAAGCTCTCATTGAGACTTCCTCAGCAACGTCCAGGTTGTCGAGATCTGACCACGATAACCCGTCCAACCCCTCTTTCAAATTTTCCAAGACTTTGGTACATTTTCCTCCTCTTTAGTCTTTCATATCTTAAGAGAGAGAAACTATTTTTGCTTACTCTTTGTGGCTTCTAGGAGTTCCTATCGAGGTCTATTACTGACATCAATTTGGTGTTTCAATTTCCTTTACTGTTACTTCTATTCATGACATGAAAAGAAAAGACAACTCAGACAGATGAAAAAATCCACTTTAATCTTTGTATATTAAATTATCAAGACATCAGCGCGGGTTAAAAACTAGTGCAGTCCACTAATTATTTCATCACATAAAGCTTTCGCTGTGTATAGCGTGGTCCGCTGTAGACGCACTCGCAGAATTTGTGTATAGGATGCCATCCGCAACAGGTGTGAAATGCTTAGCTCAACACTTTGAGCGCGCGCTGACTTTGAATAGGGTAAGCGCATAGTTTCACAGACAGTGGAAAAAAGAAGACGTGAAAAAGGTAGGCCAAATACTTCATCATTAGGTTATTAAGATATTATTTAAAAATGAATATTATTCTTGCCAAATTGAAGTTGTATATAATGTAAAATTAACATGCACGTGGAATCTTTAGCGAGACACAAATTTTGCAATTATTTTTTCTAGGTCCCAACAAATATACATTTTTCTTGTATTTCTTAAAAATACAAGAAATAAAAGTGAAATTAGGCTTTCTTTTCCTTCGTCTTAGTTAACCGTGCAAATATAAAGCAACCAATTTCTATTTGATATGTAATCGACAAAAATAAGGACATGTCTGGTGTCGCGACATGTCCAAATCACTGAAGTCATTCTTCATTTGTTGCGACATGAGTTTACGACTAACCGAGCATTGCGAACAATTAGTAACATGTTATGTTTTGTAAAGTTCTCACATACCATGCATTGTTGCAATTAAATTAGAACATTTCAATCTCAAGATATTTCAAGTTGAAAACGGTCAACAAATCTCATTCTGTTACTTTTTAAGTACAATCTTTGGTTTTAATTAAAACCCATGTTTTCACCCTTTCTGGCTACCTGCACTTTAAAACTCTCTCATAGTCTTATTGTCCGTTTTCTTACCTTTCCAACGACACCAAACTCGTCTAAATCCGATAATAAATAAGAGAGTTAGGAGCTTCGGAAAATTCCACTATTTCCTTTACTATGACTTCTATCCATGACTTTCACTTTCACTTTCTTTGACCTAATTCCGGCATGACCTAATTCCGGCAACTTCGTTTTTTGCCCATACCCCTTACCAAACCCTAACCCTAACCCTAACCCTACCCTAACCCTAACCCTAACCCCACTAACCCTAACCCCCACTAACCCTAACCCCCACTAACCCTAACCCCCACTAACCTTAACCCCACTAACCCTAACCCCCACTAACCCTAACCCCACTAACCCTAACCCTAACCCCACTAACCCTAACCCCCTTTAACCCTAACCCCCACTAACCCTAACCCCCACAAATCCCGACTTTAACCCCTGCAAACACTTACTTTTCGTTTTTTGCTCATATCTTTCGACAGACTGCTCTGATGTTAACGTTCTTGGTGTCGTTGGAAAGGTCTTGAAGAGCTCTTTACGATGATGTCATGAACCTGTCAGTTCAGAGAGCAAAAAGTTGAATAACAAGCGATTTTCTTGATATGCTTGCAAACGGCAGAAGATCTTTATTTCGTTATGGATTTTCAAGTTCCTGGGCTTGTCAGAAAGCTCTTGACAACGTCTATCCATAGCCATAACGGTCAGAACAATTTACGACTTTTCGCGAGGCTTCCTAGAGCAAATATTGGCCTAGGTGTACCCACGCTGCTGAGACATACATCTTTCAACCCTCGCAACTTTTTTCGTCTTTAACCTTTAATAACCATCTTCGCGTTGTTGACAGAACTTGCCAAGACCTTTTCAATGACACCAAGAGTTTGAAAATCGCATGAAAACGAAGAGAGATACGGACCTTTCAATTTGGCGTCAATTTACCACCCCTCCTGAGCAGTTTTTAAGCATTTCAGAAAGAAGGATTGAGGTAAGCATTTCAAGACCTACTTGACCTTTCATGGGAAGAGGAGTTCCCTTTCGTCCCAAATTTTCGACTTCCGCCGACGTCGCCTTCCGGTCCAACTGGAATTATAGCACATTTTCTTCAAATACCCATAGGTTGCACGCCCTTGGAGCACTGAGGCTGAGCTTTGGTATGTGGATTCCTTGACCTCTACACAACTTTCGAAATACAGGCATTTGGGGCTCTAGCTCGCACCCTTTTCCAGTTACAAGCCGAAAAAGAACTTGGTGCAAAACGGAAATTCGCCTTCATTCCCAGCCAAATCCCTTTTCTCGGCACTTGAAAAGCTCTCATTGAGACTTCCTCAGCAACGTCCAGGTTGTCGAGATCTGACCACGATAACCCGTCCAACCCCTCTTTCAAATTTTCCAAGACTTTGGTACATTTTCCTCCTCTTTAGTCTTTCATATCTTAAGAGAGAGAAACTATTTTTGCTTACTCTTTGTGGCTTCTAGGAGTTCCTATCGAGGTCTATTACTGACATCAATTTGGTGTTTCAATTTCCTTTACTGTTACTTCTATTCATGACATGAAAAGAAAAGACAACTCAGACAGATGAAAAAATCCACTTTAATCTTTGTATATTAAATTATCAAGACATCAGCGCGGGTTAAAAACTAGTGCAGTCCACTAATTATTTCATCACATAAAGCTTTCGCTGTGTATAGCGTGGTCCGCTGTAGACGCACTCGCAGAATTTGTGTATAGGATGCCATCCGCAACAGGTGTGAAATGCTTAGCTCAACACTTTGAGCGCGCGCTGACTTTGAATAGGGTAAGCGCATAGTTTCACAGACAGTGGAAAAAAGAAGACGTGAAAAAGGTAGGCCAAATACTTCATCATTAGGTTATTAAGATATTATTTAAAAATGAATATTATTCTTGCCAAATTGAAGTTGTATATAATGTAAAATTAACATGCACGTGGAATCTTTAGCGAGACACAAATTTTGCAATTATTTTTTCTAGGTCCCAACAAATATACATTTTTCTTGTATTTCTTAAAAATACAAGAAATAAAAGTGAAATTAGGCTTTCTTTTCCTTCGTCTTAGTTAACCGTGCAAATATAAAGCAACCAATTTCTATTTGATATGTAATCGACAAAAATAAGGACATGTCTGGTGTCGCGACATGTCCAAATCACTGAAGTCATTCTTCATTTGTTGCGACATGAGTTTACGACTAACCGAGCATTGCGAACAATTAGTAACATGTTATGTTTTGTAAAGTTCTCACATACCATGCATTGTTGCAATTAAATTAGAACATTTCAATCTCAAGATATTTCAAGTTGAAAACGGTCAACAAATCTCATTCTGTTACTTTTTAAGTACAATCTTTGGTTTTAATTAAAACCCATGTTTTCACCCTTTCTGGCTACCTGCACTTTAAAACTCTCTCATAGTCTTATTGTCCGTTTTCTTACCTTTCCAACGACACCAAACTCGTCTAAATCCGATAATAAATAAGAGAGTTAGGAGCTTCGGAAAATTCCACTATTTCCTTTACTATGACTTCTATCCATGACTTTCACTTTCACTTTCTTTGACCTAATTCCGGCATGACCTAATTCCGGCAACTTCGTTTTTTGCCCATACCCCTTACCAAACCCTAACCCTAACCCTAACCCTACCCTAACCCTAACCCTAACCCCACTAACCCTAACCCCCACTAACCCTAACCCCCACTAACCCTAACCCCCACTAACCTTAACCCCACTAACCCTAACCCCCACTAACCCTAACCCCACTAACCCTAACCCTAACCCCACTAACCCTAACCCCCTTTAACCCTAACCCCCACTAACCCTAACCCCCACAAATCCCGACTTTAACCCCTGCAAACACTTACTTTTCGTTTTTTGCTCATATCTTTCGACAGACTGCTCTGATGTTAACGTTCTTGGTGTCGTTGGAAAGGTCTTGAAGAGCTCTTTACGATGATGTCATGAACCTGTCAGTTCAGAGAGCAAAAAGTTGAATAACAAGCGATTTTCTTGATATGCTTGCAAACGGCAGAAGATCTTTATTTCGTTATGGATTTTCAAGTTCCTGGGCTTGTCAGAAAGCTCTTGACAACGTCTATCCATAGCCATAACGGTCAGAACAATTTACGACTTTTCGCGAGGCTTCCTAGAGCAAATATTGGCCTAGGTGTACCCACGCTGCTGAGACATACATCTTTCAACCCTCGCAACTTTTTTCGTCTTTAACCTTTAATAACCATCTTCGCGTTGTTGACAGAACTTGCCAAGACCTTTTCAATGACACCAAGAGTTTGAAAATCGCATGAAAACGAAGAGAGATACGGACCTTTCAATTTGGCGTCAATTTACCACCCCTCCTGAGCAGTTTTTAAGCATTTCAGAAAGAAGGATTGAGGTAAGCATTTCAAGACCTACTTGACCTTTCATGGGAAGAGGAGTTCCCTTTCGTCCCAAATTTTCGACTTCCGCCGACGTCGCCTTCCGGTCCAACTGGAATTATAGCACATTTTCTTCAAATACCCATAGGTTGCACGCCCTTGGAGCACTGAGGCTGAGCTTTGGTATGTGGATTCCTTGACCTCTACACAACTTTCGAAATACAGGCATTTGGGGCTCTAGCTCGCACCCTTTTCCAGTTACAAGCCGAAAAAGAACTTGGTGCAAAACGGAAATTCGCCTTCATTCCCAGCCAAATCCCTTTTCTCGGCACTTGAAAAGCTCTCATTGAGACTTCCTCAGCAACGTCCAGGTTGTCGAGATCTGACCACGATAACCCGTCCAACCCCTCTTTCAAATTTTCCAAGACTTTGGTACATTTTCCTCCTCTTTAGTCTTTCATATCTTAAGAGAGAGAAACTATTTTTGCTTACTCTTTGTGGCTTCTAGGAGTTCCTATCGAGGTCTATTACTGACATCAATTTGGTGTTTCAATTTCCTTTACTGTTACTTCTATTCATGACATGAAAAGAAAAGACAACTCAGACAGATGAAAAAATCCACTTTAATCTTTGTATATTAAATTATCAAGACATCAGCGCGGGTTAAAAACTAGTGCAGTCCACTAATTATTTCATCACATAAAGCTTTCGCTGTGTATAGCGTGGTCCGCTGTAGACGCACTCGCAGAATTTGTGTATAGGATGCCATCCGCAACAGGTGTGAAATGCTTAGCTCAACACTTTGAGCGCGCGCTGACTTTGAATAGGGTAAGCGCATAGTTTCACAGACAGTGGAAAAAAGAAGACGTGAAAAAGGTAGGCCAAATACTTCATCATTAGGTTATTAAGATATTATTTAAAAATGAATATTATTCTTGCCAAATTGAAGTTGTATATAATGTAAAATTAACATGCACGTGGAATCTTTAGCGAGACACAAATTTTGCAATTATTTTTTCTAGGTCCCAACAAATATACATTTTTCTTGTATTTCTTAAAAATACAAGAAATAAAAGTGAAATTAGGCTTTCTTTTCCTTCGTCTTAGTTAACCGTGCAAATATAAAGCAACCAATTTCTATTTGATATGTAATCGACAAAAATAAGGACATGTCTGGTGTCGCGACATGTCCAAATCACTGAAGTCATTCTTCATTTGTTGCGACATGAGTTTACGACTAACCGAGCATTGCGAACAATTAGTAACATGTTATGTTTTGTAAAGTTCTCACATACCATGCATTGTTGCAATTAAATTAGAACATTTCAATCTCAAGATATTTCAAGTTGAAAACGGTCAACAAATCTCATTCTGTTACTTTTTAAGTACAATCTTTGGTTTTAATTAAAACCCATGTTTTCACCCTTTCTGGCTACCTGCACTTTAAAACTCTCTCATAGTCTTATTGTCCGTTTTCTTACCTTTCCAACGACACCAAACTCGTCTAAATCCGATAATAAATAAGAGAGTTAGGAGCTTCGGAAAATTCCACTATTTCCTTTACTATGACTTCTATCCATGACTTTCACTTTCACTTTCTTTGACCTAATTCCGGCATGACCTAATTCCGGCAACTTCGTTTTTTGCCCTAACCCTAACCCTAACCCTAACCCTAACCCTAACCCTAACCCTAACCTTAACTAACCCTAACCCTAACCCTAACCCTAACCCTAACCCTAACCCTAACCTTAACTAACCCTAACCCTAACCCTAACCCTAACCCTAACCCTAACCCTAACCTAACCCCTAACCCTAACCCTAACCCTAACCCTAACCCTAACCCTAACCCCAACCCTAACCCCAACCCCAACCCTAACCCTAACCCCAACCCTAACCCTAACCCTAACCCTAACCCTAACCCTAACCCTAACCCTAACCAACCTAACCCTAACCCTAACCCTAACCCTAACCCTAACCCCGGTATCTTAAACCTAACCTGGTATCTTAAACTTAACCTGGTATCTTAAACCTAACCTGGTATCTTAAACCTAACCTGGTATCTTAAATCTAACCTGGTATCTTAAACCTAACATGGTATCTTAAACCTAACCTTAATCTTAAACCTAACCTGGTATCTTAAACTTAACCTGGTATCTTAAACCTAACCTGGTATCTTAAACCTAACCTGGTATCTTAAACCTAACCTTAATCTTAAACCTAACCTTAATCTTAAACCTAACCTGGTATCTTAAACCTAACCTGGTATCTTAAACTTAACCTGGTATCTTAAACCTAACCTGGTATCTTAAACCTAACCTGGTATCTTAAATCTAACCTGGTATCTTAAACCTAACCTGGTATCTTAAACCTAACCTGGTATCTTAAACTTAACCTGGTATCTTAAACCTAACCTGGTATCTTAAACCTAACCTGGTATCTTAAACTTAACCTGGTATCTTAAACTAATCTGGTATCTTTAAGTAAGATATAAAATATTGTTTTCCGGTTTTTGTTAACAAGAAAAGGTAATACTTTGGATATTGATCATTTTACTAGATCTTATTTTTCTTAAACTTGTTGAAAACATTAGGTCTAGAAATATCAAATTATTGAAACGTACTTTTTTCATTGGGGTCATAATTCTTCGAAATGTCTAATTTTTAATTATGTTCCATGCGCAGATTTTGAGGGGGTGCGGTGGTGGGTCCGCCCCCCCCCCCCTCCCTTGAATTTTCAGAGATATTAAACTGATAAAAAAAAAAGCAAGTAAAAAGTGACCTTTAGACCGCCCCGACTAAAAACGGAGACTACTTTTGTGACGCAGACCCAGTTTAAGTTTGTATGAGAAGTAACAGATATTAAAGCATTAGAATTCATTACTTGTCAGCAAATATCTGTCAACCCCCCCCCCCCCCACCCCACCCCCCGTCTACCTATGATTTTCACGTTTGTGCGTGTGTGTTGTTGTTTTTTTTTCGCTTATCAACAAATTTCTCTCAATCACTCCACCCCCCTCCAGCTATGAAATAGTAATTTCACGTTTGGCAACTTTTATTTTGCTTGCCAGGAAATTGAAGAGTTAAAATGGATTGTTTTTTACTGTTGTCCCCCCCCCCCTTTTTTGGAAAAAAAATCCTTGATCCAATCCATGGTAGAAAATTACGCTGGTATCTTAATACTCTCTTTATATTGCATTATTTTTGCAATAAGTTTGTTGTACAAATGTCCGCGAAAAAAATTGACTTCATACATAGCGTAAATTAATAACACGCGGTTAAAACACATCCACCTTAAATAAATGGTTTGGTTTAAAATAACTTAAATTTGATCAAAATTAGAGAATGAAAAGAAATACAATTAACCATACAATGATGATCCAAAACAAATAATTACTTAGCTTAGAAACATGAGTAAGTAATAATTATGAGGAAGATTTCAAGTTAAACTATATTTAAATAATAGATGAATCTCGAATCCTAAACCTGGAAAAGAGGAAATACGATATCCCATGTTTATTCCTTTTAAGATTTTAAGAACTGATGCTGAACAAATTGCTTTCAGGGGAATATATATTACATTTTACCCCTCTAAATAATGTAATAAGATCATTTGTAACAGTTATAGCATATTTTATTTCCATTCTTGGTTCTTTTTGTTTAATAAAGTTGGAAAGTTATCGCTGAAGGTTACAAAATAACTCTTCTGTATTTGGAGCTCTTTTGTGTTTGGAACTCTTCTGTGTTTGGAACTCTTTTGTGTTTGGAACTCTTCTGCGCGTCTAAAACAGAGAAGATTTCCAATACACGCCAGCTGCGCGGTTAGCGTCGTCATATAGAACAGTCTAAACACACAGTGTCTCGAACGCAGCAGATTACGGACGGAAAGGGAAGAAAACGCTAAAAGGTAGGCAATTTATTTTTTCGGAGAATAATTTAGAATTTATATTTTAAAATAGTTTCTTCGACGGAAAATTTCTTTTGATATGTATACTCCAAGGGTTAGAAGTAACAGATATTAAAGCATTAGAATTCATTACTTGTCAGCAAATATCTGTCACCCCCCACCCCCACCCCCACCCCCCGTCTACCTATGATTTTCACGTTTGTGCGTGTGCGTGTGTGTTGTTGTTTTTTTTTTTTTCGCTTATCAACAAATTGAATTTGTTCTTCGGGTTTTCATTTCATGGTTTAAAATAAAAGCCCCATTACCCTACCCCTAACAAAGAGTAAAAGCTGCATCAATATGCTAATAAACATTCTTTAGAGTAAGAGTTGTACCAAACTGCATGATAGAAAAGAGGGGTTAGGGAGCGGCAGAGAATTATTCTTATACGAAATGAAATTATTTTTTTTTTTTGTTGTAACACTTCCTTCCTTGTGATTTCAATAATCTCTCTATATATCCAAACAAATGATTTCGACGCAAGCTTTGGACAAAAGGGTATAAAATCTCAATATATACTAATATTTGACTGGAAAAGATCTGTAATTAATCAGCGACTTTCATCTTAAAAAAAAAATAAAAAGAGCTATAAAATGAACGATCCCATCGGGAATCGAACCCGGCACCCCTTAATCTGAAGTCCGCTGTTCTACCTACTGAGCCAAAGTGTATGATGGAAATGACGAAATAAACTTTAATAGTTTCGCTACACAAAGTATTTAAATTAAAAAAACAATAACCACGCCTACTGAAATCACGTGACAGAAAGTGACATTGACGAGATGGCTCCGGAGCAATCTTCGTAAAACCCCCTATACCCTAACCCTAACCCTAACCCTAACCCTAACCCTAACCCTAACCCTAACCCCGGTATCTTAAACCTAACCTGGTATCTTAAACTTAACCTGGTATCTTAAACCTAACCTGGTATCTTAAACCTAACCTGGTATCTTAAATCTAACCTGGTATCTTAAACCTAACATGGTATCTTAAACCTAACCTTAATCTTAAACCTAACCTGGTATCTTAAACTTAACCTGGTATCTTAAACCTAACCTGGTATCTTAAACCTAACCTGGTATCTTAAACCTAACCTTAATCTTAAACCTAACCTTAATCTTAAACCTAACCTGGTATCTTAAACCTAACCTGGTATCTTAAACTTAACCTGGTATCTTAAACCTAACCTGGTATCTTAAACCTAACCTGGTATCTTAAATCTAACCTGGTATCTTAAACCTAACCTGGTATCTTAAACCTAACCTGGTATCTTAAACCTAACCTGGTATCTTAAACCTAACCTGGTATCTTAAACTTAACCTGGTATCTTAAACTAATCTGGTATCTTTAAGTAAGATATAAAATATTGTTTTCCGGTTTTTGTTAACAAGAAAAGGTAATACTTTGGATATTGATCATTTTACTAGATCTTATTTTTCTTAAACTTGTTGAAAACATTAGGTCTAGAAATATCAAATTATTGAAACGTACTTTTTTCATTGGGGTCATAATTCTTCGAAATGTCTAATTTTTAATTATGTTCCATGCGCAGATTTTGAGGGGGTGCGGTGGTGGGTCCGCCCCCCCCCCCTCCCTTGAATTTTCAGAGATATTAAACTGATAAAAAAAAAAAGCAAGTAAAAAGTGACCTTTAGACCGCCCCGACTAAAAACGGAGACTACTTTTGTGACGCAGACCCAGTTTAAGTTTGTATGAGAAGTAACAGATATTAAAGCATTAGAATTCATTACTTGTCAGCAAATATCTGTCAACCCCCCCCCCCCCACCCCACCCCCCGTCTACCTATGATTTTCACGTTTGTGCGTGTGTGTTGTTGTTTTTTTTTCGCTTATCAACAAATTTCTCTCAATCACTCCACCCCCCTCCAGCTATGAAATAGTAATTTCACGTTTGGCAACTTTTATTTTGCTTGCCCGGAAATTGAAGAGTTAAAATGGATTGTGTTTTACTGTTGTCCCCCCCCCTTTTTTTGGAAAAAAAATCCTTGATCCAATCCATGGTAGAAAATTACGCTGGTATCTTAATACTCTCTTTATATTGCATTATTTTTGCAATAAGTTTGTTGTACAAATGTCCGCGAAAAAAATTGACTTCATACATAGCGTAAATTAATAACACGCGGTTAAAACACATCCACCTTAAATAAATGGTTTGGTTTAAAATAACTTAAATTTGATCAAAATTAGAGAATGAAAAGAAATACAATTAACCATACAATGATGATCCAAAACAAATAATTACTTAGCTTAGAAACATGAGTAAGTAATAATTATGAGGAAGATTTCAAGTTAAACTATATTTAAATAATAGATGAATCTCGAATCCTAAACCTGGAAAAGAGGAAATACGATATCCCATGTTTATTCCTTTTAAGATTTTAAGAACTGATGCTGAACAAATTGCTTTCAGGGGAATATATATTACATTTTACCCCTCTAAATAATGTAATAAGATCATTTGTAACAGTTATAGCATATTTTATTTCCATTCTTGGTTCTTTTTGTTTAATAAAGTTGGAAAGTTATCGCTGAAGGTTACAAAATAACTCTTCTGTATTTGGAGCTCTTTTGTGTTTGGAACTCTTCTGTGTTTGGAACTCTTTTGTGTTTGGAACTCTTCTGCGCGTCTAAAACAGAGAAGATTTCCAATACACGCCAGCTGCGCGGTTAGCGTCGTCATATAGAACAGTCTAAACACACAGTGTCTCGAACGCAGCAGATTACGGACGGAAAGGGAAGAAAACGCTAAAAGGTAGGCAATTTATTTTTTCGGAGAATAATTTAGAATTTATATTTTAAAATAGTTTCTTCGACGGAAAATTTCTTTTGATATGTATACTCCAAGGGTTAGAAGTAACAGATATTAAAGCATTAGAATTCATTACTTGTCAGCAAATATCTGTCACCCCCCACCCCCACCCCCACCCCCCGTCTACCTATGATTTTCACGTTTGTGCGTGTGCGTGTGTGTTGTTGTTTTTTTTTTTTTCGCTTATCAACAAATTGAATTTGTTCTTCGGGTTTTCATTTCATGGTTTAAAATAAAAGCCCCATTACCCTACCCCTAACAAAGAGTAAAAGCTGCATCAATATGCTAATAAACATTCTTTAGAGTAAGAGTTGTACCAAACTGCATGATAGAAAAGAGGGGTTAGGGAGCGGCAGAGAATTATTCTTATACGAAATGAAATTATTTTTTTTTTTTGTTGTAACACTTCCTTCCTTGTGATTTCAATAATCTCTCTATATATCCAAACAAATGATTTCGACGCAAGCTTTGGACAAAAGGGTATAAAATCTCAATATATACTAATATTTGACTGGAAAAGATCTGTAATTAATCAGCGACTTTCATCTTAAAAAAAAAATAAAAAGAGCTATAAAATGAACGATCCCATCGGGAATCGAACCCGGCACCCCTTAATCTGAAGTCCGCTGTTCTACCTACTGAGCCAAAGTGTATGATGGAAATGACGAAATAAACTTTAATAGTTTCGCTACACAAAGTATTTAAATTAAAAAAACAATAACCACGCCTACTGAAATCACGTGACAGAAAGTGACATTGACGAGATGGCTCCGGAGCAATCTTCGTAAAACCCCCTATACCCTAACCCTAACCCTAACCCTAACCCTAACCAACCTAACCCTAACCCTAACCCTAACCCTAACCCTAACCCCGGTATCTTAAACCTAACCTGGTATCTTAAACTTAACCTGGTATCTTAAACCTAACCTGGTATCTTAAACCTAACCTGGTATCTTAAATCTAACCTGGTATCTTAAACCTAACATGGTATCTTAAACCTAACCTTAATCTTAAACCTAACCTGGTATCTTAAACTTAACCTGGTATCTTAAACCTAACCTGGTATCTTAAACCTAACCTGGTATCTTAAACCTAACCTTAATCTTAAACCTAACCTTAATCTTAAACCTAACCTGGTATCTTAAACCTAACCTGGTATCTTAAACTTAACCTGGTATCTTAAACCTAACCTGGTATCTTAAACCTAACCTGGTATCTTAAATCTAACCTGGTATCTTAAACCTAACCTGGTATCTTAAACCTAACCTGGTATCTTAAACTTAACCTGGTATCTTAAACCTAACCTGGTATCTTAAACCTAACCTGGTATCTTAAACTTAACCTGGTATCTTAAACTAATCTGGTATCTTTAAGTAAGATATAAAATATTGTTTTCCGGTTTTTGTTAACAAGAAAAGGTAATACTTTGGATATTGATCATTTTACTAGATCTTATTTTTCTTAAACTTGTTGAAAACATTAGGTCTAGAAATATCAAATTATTGAAACGTACTTTTTTCATTGGGGTCATAATTCTTCGAAATGTCTAATTTTTAATTATGTTCCATGCGCAGATTTTGAGGGGGTGCGGTGGTGGGTCCGCCCCCCCCCCTCCCTTGAATTTTCAGAGATATTAAACTGATAAAAAAAAAAAGCAAGTAAAAAGTGACCTTTAGACCGCCCCGACTAAAAACGGAGACTACTTTTGTGACGCAGACCCAGTTTAAGTTTGTATGAGAAGTAACAGATATTAAAGCATTAGAATTCATTACTTGTCAGCAAATATCTGTCAACCCCCCCCCCCCACCCCACCCCCCGTCTACCTATGATTTTCACGTTTGTGCGTGTGTGTTGTTGTTTTTTTTTCGCTTATCAACAAATTTCTCTCAATCACTCCACCCCCCTCCAGCTATGAAATAGTAATTTCACGTTTGGCAACTTTTATTTTGCTTGCCAGGAAATTGAAGAGTTAAAATGGATTGTTTTTTACTGTTGTCCCCCCCCCCCTTTTTTGGAAAAAAAATCCTTGATCCAATCCATGGTAGAAAATTACGCTGGTATCTTAATACTCTCTTTATATTGCATTATTTTTGCAATAAGTTTGTTGTACAAATGTCCGCGAAAAAAATTGACTTCATACATAGCGTAAATTAATAACACGCGGTTAAAACACATCCACCTTAAATAAATGGTTTGGTTTAAAATAACTTAAATTTGATCAAAATTAGAGAATGAAAAGAAATACAATTAACCATACAATGATGATCCAAAACAAATAATTACTTAGCTTAGAAACATGAGTAAGTAATAATTATGAGGAAGATTTCAAGTTAAACTATATTTAAATAATAGATGAATCTCGAATCCTAAACCTGGAAAAGAGGAAATACGATATCCCATGTTTATTCCTTTTAAGATTTTAAGAACTGATGCTGAACAAATTGCTTTCAGGGGAATATATATTACATTTTACCCCTCTAAATAATGTAATAAGATCATTTGTAACAGTTATAGCATATTTTATTTCCATTCTTGGTTCTTTTTGTTTAATAAAGTTGGAAAGTTATCGCTGAAGGTTACAAAATAACTCTTCTGTATTTGGAGCTCTTTTGTGTTTGGAACTCTTCTGTGTTTGGAACTCTTTTGTGTTTGGAACTCTTCTGCGCGTCTAAAACAGAGAAGATTTCCAATACACGCCAGCTGCGCGGTTAGCGTCGTCATATAGAACAGTCTAAACACACAGTGTCTCGAACGCAGCAGATTACGGACGGAAAGGGAAGAAAACGCTAAAAGGTAGGCAATTTATTTTTTCGGAGAATAATTTAGAATTTATATTTTAAAATAGTTTCTTCGACGGAAAATTTCTTTTGATATGTATACTCCAAGGGTTAGAAGTAACAGATATTAAAGCATTAGAATTCATTACTTGTCAGCAAATATCTGTCACCCCCCACCCCCACCCCCACCCCCCGTCTACCTATGATTTTCACGTTTGTGCGTGTGCGTGTGTGTTGTTGTTTTTTTTTTTTTCGCTTATCAACAAATTGAATTTGTTCTTCGGGTTTTCATTTCATGGTTTAAAATAAAAGCCCCATTACCCTACCCCTAACAAAGAGTAAAAGCTGCATCAATATGCTAATAAACATTCTTTAGAGTAAGAGTTGTACCAAACTGCATGATAGAAAAGAGGGGTTAGGGAGCGGCAGAGAATTATTCTTATACGAAATGAAATTATTTTTTTTTTTTGTTGTAACACTTCCTTCCTTGTGATTTCAATAATCTCTCTATATATCCAAACAAATGATTTCGACGCAAGCTTTGGACAAAAGGGTATAAAATCTCAATATATACTAATATTTGACTGGAAAAGATCTGTAATTAATCAGCGACTTTCATCTTAAAAAAAAAATAAAAAGAGCTATAAAATGAACGATCCCATCGGGAATCGAACCCGGCACCCCTTAATCTGAAGTCCGCTGTTCTACCTACTGAGCCAAAGTGTATGATGGAAATGACGAAATAAACTTTAATAGTTTCGCTACACAAAGTATTTAAATTAAAAAAACAATAACCACGCCTACTGAAATCACGTGACAGAAAGTGACATTGACGAGATGGCTCCGGAGCAATCTTCGTAAAACCCCCTATACCCTAACCCTAACCCTAACCCTAACCCTAACCAACCTAACCCTAACCCTAACCCTAACCCTAACCCTAACCCCGGTATCTTAAACCTAACCTGGTATCTTAAACTTAACCTGGTATCTTAAACCTAACCTGGTATCTTAAACCTAACCTGGTATCTTAAATCTAACCTGGTATCTTAAACCTAACATGGTATCTTAAACCTAACCTTAATCTTAAACCTAACCTGGTATCTTAAACTTAACCTGGTATCTTAAACCTAACCTGGTATCTTAAACCTAACCTGGTATCTTAAACCTAACCTTAATCTTAAACCTAACCTTAATCTTAAACCTAACCTGGTATCTTAAACCTAACCTGGTATCTTAAACTTAACCTGGTATCTTAAACCTAACCTGGTATCTTAAACCTAACCTGGTATCTTAAATCTAACCTGGTATCTTAAACCTAACCTGGTATCTTAAACCTAACCTGGTATCTTAAACTTAACCTGGTATCTTAAACCTAACCTGGTATCTTAAACCTAACCTGGTATCTTAAACTTAACCTGGTATCTTAAACTAATCTGGTATCTTTAAGTAAGATATAAAATATTGTTTTCCGGTTTTTGTTAACAAGAAAAGGTAATACTTTGGATATTGATCATTTTACTAGATCTTATTTTTCTTAAACTTGTTGAAAACATTAGGTCTAGAAATATCAAATTATTGAAACGTACTTTTTTCATTGGGGTCATAATTCTTCGAAATGTCTAATTTTTAATTATGTTCCATGCGCAGATTTTGAGGGGGTGCGGTGGTGGGTCCGCCCCCCCCCCTCCCTTGAATTTTCAGAGATATTAAACTGATAAAAAAAAAAAGCAAGTAAAAAGTGACCTTTAGACCGCCCCGACTAAAAACGGAGACTACTTTTGTGACGCAGACCCAGTTTAAGTTTGTATGAGAAGTAACAGATATTAAAGCATTAGAATTCATTACTTGTCAGCAAATATCTGTCAACCCCCCCCCCCCACCCCACCCCCCGTCTACCTATGATTTTCACGTTTGTGCGTGTGTGTTGTTGTTTTTTTTTCGCTTATCAACAAATTTCTCTCAATCACTCCACCCCCCTCCAGCTATGAAATAGTAATTTCACGTTTGGCAACTTTTATTTTGCTTGCCAGGAAATTGAAGAGTTAAAATGGATTGTTTTTTACTGTTGTCCCCCCCCCCCTTTTTTGGAAAAAAAATCCTTGATCCAATCCATGGTAGAAAATTACGCTGGTATCTTAATACTCTCTTTATATTGCATTATTTTTGCAATAAGTTTGTTGTACAAATGTCCGCGAAAAAAATTGACTTCATACATAGCGTAAATTAATAACACGCGGTTAAAACACATCCACCTTAAATAAATGGTTTGGTTTAAAATAACTTAAATTTGATCAAAATTAGAGAATGAAAAGAAATACAATTAACCATACAATGATGATCCAAAACAAATAATTACTTAGCTTAGAAACATGAGTAAGTAATAATTATGAGGAAGATTTCAAGTTAAACTATATTTAAATAATAGATGAATCTCGAATCCTAAACCTGGAAAAGAGGAAATACGATATCCCATGTTTATTCCTTTTAAGATTTTAAGAACTGATGCTGAACAAATTGCTTTCAGGGGAATATATATTACATTTTACCCCTCTAAATAATGTAATAAGATCATTTGTAACAGTTATAGCATATTTTATTTCCATTCTTGGTTCTTTTTGTTTAATAAAGTTGGAAAGTTATCGCTGAAGGTTACAAAATAACTCTTCTGTATTTGGAGCTCTTTTGTGTTTGGAACTCTTCTGTGTTTGGAACTCTTTTGTGTTTGGAACTCTTCTGCGCGTCTAAAACAGAGAAGATTTCCAATACACGCCAGCTGCGCGGTTAGCGTCGTCATATAGAACAGTCTAAACACACAGTGTCTCGAACGCAGCAGATTACGGACGGAAAGGGAAGAAAACGCTAAAAGGTAGGCAATTTATTTTTTCGGAGAATAATTTAGAATTTATATTTTAAAATAGTTTCTTCGACGGAAAATTTCTTTTGATATGTATACTCCAAGGGTTAGAAGTAACAGATATTAAAGCATTAGAATTCATTACTTGTCAGCAAATATCTGTCACCCCCCACCCCCACCCCCACCCCCCGTCTACCTATGATTTTCACGTTTGTGCGTGTGCGTGTGTGTTGTTGTTTTTTTTTTTTTCGCTTATCAACAAATTGAATTTGTTCTTCGGGTTTTCATTTCATGGTTTAAAATAAAAGCCCCATTACCCTACCCCTAACAAAGAGTAAAAGCTGCATCAATATGCTAATAAACATTCTTTAGAGTAAGAGTTGTACCAAACTGCATGATAGAAAAGAGGGGTTAGGGAGCGGCAGAGAATTATTCTTATACGAAATGAAATTATTTTTTTTTTTTGTTGTAACACTTCCTTCCTTGTGATTTCAATAATCTCTCTATATATCCAAACAAATGATTTCGACGCAAGCTTTGGACAAAAGGGTATAAAATCTCAATATATACTAATATTTGACTGGAAAAGATCTGTAATTAATCAGCGACTTTCATCTTAAAAAAAAAATAAAAAGAGCTATAAAATGAACGATCCCATCGGGAATCGAACCCGGCACCCCTTAATCTGAAGTCCGCTGTTCTACCTACTGAGCCAAAGTGTATGATGGAAATGACGAAATAAACTTTAATAGTTTCGCTACACAAAGTATTTAAATTAAAAAAACAATAACCACGCCTACTGAAATCACGTGACAGAAAGTGACATTGACGAGATGGCTCCGGAGCAATCTTCGTAAAACCCCCTATACCCTAACCCTAACCCTAACCCTAACCCTAACCAACCTAACCCTAACCCTAACCCTAACCCTAACCCTAACCCCGGTATCTTAAACCTAACCTGGTATCTTAAACTTAACCTGGTATCTTAAACCTAACCTGGTATCTTAAACCTAACCTGGTATCTTAAATCTAACCTGGTATCTTAAACCTAACATGGTATCTTAAACCTAACCTTAATCTTAAACCTAACCTGGTATCTTAAACTTAACCTGGTATCTTAAACCTAACCTGGTATCTTAAACCTAACCTGGTATCTTAAACCTAACCTTAATCTTAAACCTAACCTTAATCTTAAACCTAACCTGGTATCTTAAACCTAACCTGGTATCTAAAACTTAACCTGGTATCTTAAACCTAACCTGGTATCTTAAACCTAACCTGGTATCTTAAATCTAACCTGGTATCTTAAACCTAAACCTGGTATCTTAAACCTAACCTGGTATCTTAAACTTAACCTGGTATCTTAAACCTAACCTGGTATCTTAAACCTAACCTGGTATCTTAAACTTAACCTGGTATCTTAAACTAATCTGGTATCTTTAAGTAAGATATAAAATATTGTTTTCCGGTTTTTGTTAACAAGAAAAGGTAATACTTTGGATATTGATCATTTTACTAGATCTTATTTTTCTTAAACTTGTTGAAAACATTAGGTCTAGAAATATCAAATTATTGAAACGTACTTTTTTCATTGGGGTCATAATTCTTCGAAATGTCTAATTTTTAATTATGTTCCATGCGCAGATTTTGAGGGGGTGCGGTGGTGGGTCCGCCCCCCCCCCTCCCTTGAATTTTCAGAGATATTAAACTGATAAAAAAAAAAAGCAAGTAAAAAGTGACCTTTAGACCGCCCCGACTAAAAACGGAGACTACTTTTGTGACGCAGACCCAGTTTAAGTTTGTATGAGAAGTAACAGATATTAAAGCATTAGAATTCATTACTTGTCAGCAAATATCTGTCAACCCCCCCCCCCCACCCCACCCCCCGTCTACCTATGATTTTCACGTTTGTGCGTGTGTGTTGTTGTTTTTTTTTCGCTTATCAACAAATTTCTCTCAATCACTCCACCCCCCTCCAGCTATGAAATAGTAATTTCACGTTTGGCAACTTTTATTTTGCTTGCCAGGAAATTGAAGAGTTAAAATGGATTGTTTTTTACTGTTGTCCCCCCCCCCCTTTTTTGGAAAAAAAATCCTTGATCCAATCCATGGTAGAAAATTACGCTGGTATCTTAATACTCTCTTTATATTGCATTATTTTTGCAATAAGTTTGTTGTACAAATGTCCGCGAAAAAAATTGACTTCATACATAGCGTAAATTAATAACACGCGGTTAAAACACATCCACCTTAAATAAATGGTTTGGTTTAAAATAACTTAAATTTGATCAAAATTAGAGAATGAAAAGAAATACAATTAACCATACAATGATGATCCAAAACAAATAATTACTTAGCTTAGAAACATGAGTAAGTAATAATTATGAGGAAGATTTCAAGTTAAACTATATTTAAATAATAGATGAATCTCGAATCCTAAACCTGGAAAAGAGGAAATACGATATCCCATGTTTATTCCTTTTAAGATTTTAAGAACTGATGCTGAACAAATTGCTTTCAGGGGAATATATATTACATTTTACCCCTCTAAATAATGTAATAAGATCATTTGTAACAGTTATAGCATATTTTATTTCCATTCTTGGTTCTTTTTGTTTAATAAAGTTGGAAAGTTATCGCTGAAGGTTACAAAATAACTCTTCTGTATTTGGAGCTCTTTTGTGTTTGGAACTCTTCTGTGTTTGGAACTCTTTTGTGTTTGGAACTCTTCTGCGCGTCTAAAACAGAGAAGATTTCCAATACACGCCAGCTGCGCGGTTAGCGTCGTCATATAGAACAGTCTAAACACACAGTGTCTCGAACGCAGCAGATTACGGACGGAAAGGGAAGAAAACGCTAAAAGGTAGGCAATTTATTTTTTCGGAGAATAATTTAGAATTTATATTTTAAAATAGTTTCTTCGACGGAAAATTTCTTTTGATATGTATACTCCAAGGGTTAGAAGTAACAGATATTAAAGCATTAGAATTCATTACTTGTCAGCAAATATCTGTCACCCCCCACCCCCACCCCCACCCCCCGTCTACCTATGATTTTCACGTTTGTGCGTGTGCGTGTGTGTTGTTGTTTTTTTTTTTTTCGCTTATCAACAAATTGAATTTGTTCTTCGGGTTTTCATTTCATGGTTTAAAATAAAAGCCCCATTACCCTACCCCTAACAAAGAGTAAAAGCTGCATCAATATGCTAATAAACATTCTTTAGAGTAAGAGTTGTACCAAACTGCATGATAGAAAAGAGGGGTTAGGGAGCGGCAGAGAATTATTCTTATACGAAATGAAATTATTTTTTTTTTTTGTTGTAACACTTCCTTCCTTGTGATTTCAATAATCTCTCTATATATCCAAACAAATGATTTCGACGCAAGCTTTGGACAAAAGGGTATAAAATCTCAATATATACTAATATTTGACTGGAAAAGATCTGTAATTAATCAGCGACTTTCATCTTAAAAAAAAAATAAAAAGAGCTATAAAATGAACGATCCCATCGGGAATCGAACCCGGCACCCCTTAATCTGAAGTCCGCTGTTCTACCTACTGAGCCAAAGTGTATGATGGAAATGACGAAATAAACTTTAATAGTTTCGCTACACAAAGTATTTAAATTAAAAAAACAATAACCACGCCTACTGAAATCACGTGACAGAAAGTGACATTGACGAGATGGCTCCGGAGCAATCTTCGTAAAACCCCCTATACCCTAACCCTAACCCTAACCCTAACCAACCTAACCCTAACCCTAACCCTAACCCTAACCCTAACCCCGGTATCTTAAACCTAACCTGGTATCTTAAACTTAACCTGGTATCTTAAACCTAACCTGGTATCTTAAACCTAACCTGGTATCTTAAATCTAACCTGGTATCTTAAACCTAACATGGTATCTTAAACCTAACCTTAATCTTAAACCTAACCTGGTATCTTAAACTTAACCTGGTATCTTAAACCTAACCTGGTATCTTAAACCTAACCTGGTATCTTAAACCTAACCTTAATCTTAAACCTAACCTTAATCTTAAACCTAACCTGGTATCTTAAACCTAACCTGGTATCTTAAACTTAACCTGGTATCTTAAACCTAACCTGGTATCTTAAACCTAACCTGGTATCTTAAATCTAACCTGGTATCTTAAACCTAACCTGGTATCTTAAACCTAACCTGGTATCTTAAACTTAACCTGGTATCTTAAACCTAACCTGGTATCTTAAACCTAACCTGGTATCTTAAACCTAACCTTAATCTTAAACCTAACCTTAATCTTAAACCTAACCTGGTATCTTAAACCTAACCTGGTATCTTAAACTTAACCTGGTATCTTAAACCTAACCTGGTATCTTAAACCTAACCTGGTATCTTAAATCTAACCTGGTATCTTAAACCTAACCTGGTATCTTAAACCTAACCTGGTATCTTAAACTTAACCTGGTATCTTAAACCTAACCTGGTATCTTAAACCTAACCTGGTATCTTAAACTTAACCTGGTATCTTAAACTAATCTGGTATCTTTAAGTAAGATATAAAATATTGTTTTCCGGTTTTTGTTAACAAGAAAAGGTAATACTTTGGATATTGATCATTTTACTAGATCTTATTTTTCTTAAACTTGTTGAAAACATTAGGTCTAGAAATATCAAATTATTGAAACGTACTTTTTTCATTGGGGTCATAATTCTTCGAAATGTCTAATTTTTAATTATGTTCCATGCGCAGATTTTGAGGGGGTGCGGTGGTGGGTCCGCCCCCCCCCCCTCCCTTGAATTTTCAGAGATATTAAACTGATAAAAAAAAAAAGCAAGTAAAAAGTGACCTTTAGACCGCCCCGACTAAAAACGGAGACTACTTTTGTGACGCAGACCCAGTTTAAGTTTGTATGAGAAGTAACAGATATTAAAGCATTAGAATTCATTACTTGTCAGCAAATATCTGTCAACCCCCCCCCCCCACCCCACCCCCCGTCTACCTATGATTTTCACGTTTGTGCGTGTGTGTTGTTGTTTTTTTTTCGCTTATCAACAAATTTCTCTCAATCACTCCACCCCCCTCCAGCTATGAAATAGTAATTTCACGTTTGGCAACTTTTATTTTGCTTGCCAGGAAATTGAAGAGTTAAAATGGATTGTTTTTTACTGTTGTCCCCCCCCCCCTTTTTTGGAAAAAAAATCCTTGATCCAATCCATGGTAGAAAATTACGCTGGTATCTTAATACTCTCTTTATATTGCATTATTTTTGCAATAAGTTTGTTGTACAAATGTCCGCGAAAAAAATTGACTTCATACATAGCGTAAATTAATAACACGCGGTTAAAACACATCCACCTTAAATAAATGGTTTGGTTTAAAATAACTTAAATTTGATCAAAATTAGAGAATGAAAAGAAATACAATTAACCATACAATGATGATCCAAAACAAATAATTACTTAGCTTAGAAACATGAGTAAGTAATAATTATGAGGAAGATTTCAAGTTAAACTATATTTAAATAATAGATGAATCTCGAATCCTAAACCTGGAAAAGAGGAAATACGATATCCCATGTTTATTCCTTTTAAGATTTTAAGAACTGATGCTGAACAAATTGCTTTCAGGGGAATATATATTACATTTTACCCCTCTAAATAATGTAATAAGATCATTTGTAACAGTTATAGCATATTTTATTTCCATTCTTGGTTCTTTTTGTTTAATAAAGTTGGAAAGTTATCGCTGAAGGTTACAAAATAACTCTTCTGTATTTGGAGCTCTTTTGTGTTTGGAACTCTTCTGTGTTTGGAACTCTTTTGTGTTTGGAACTCTTCTGCGCGTCTAAAACAGAGAAGATTTCCAATACACGCCAGCTGCGCGGTTAGCGTCGTCATATAGAACAGTCTAAACACACAGTGTCTCGAACGCAGCAGATTACGGACGGAAAGGGAAGAAAACGCTAAAAGGTAGGCAATTTATTTTTTCGGAGAATAATTTAGAATTTATATTTTAAAATAGTTTCTTCGACGGAAAATTTCTTTTGATATGTATACTCCAAGGGTTAGAAGTAACAGATATTAAAGCATTAGAATTCATTACTTGTCAGCAAATATCTGTCACCCCCCACCCCCACCCCCACCCCCCGTCTACCTATGATTTTCACGTTTGTGCGTGTGCGTGTGTGTTGTTGTTTTTTTTTTTTTCGCTTATCAACAAATTGAATTTGTTCTTCGGGTTTTCATTTCATGGTTTAAAATAAAAGCCCCATTACCCTACCCCTAACAAAGAGTAAAAGCTGCATCAATATGCTAATAAACATTCTTTAGAGTAAGAGTTGTACCAAACTGCATGATAGAAAAGAGGGGTTAGGGAGCGGCAGAGAATTATTCTTATACGAAATGAAATTATTTTTTTTTTTTGTTGTAACACTTCCTTCCTTGTGATTTCAATAATCTCTCTATATATCCAAACAAATGATTTCGACGCAAGCTTTGGACAAAAGGGTATAAAATCTCAATATATACTAATATTTGACTGGAAAAGATCTGTAATTAATCAGCGACTTTCATCTTAAAAAAAAAATAAAAAGAGCTATAAAATGAACGATCCCATCGGGAATCGAACCCGGCACCCCTTAATCTGAAGTCCGCTGTTCTACCTACTGAGCCAAAGTGTATGATGGAAATGACGAAATAAACTTTAATAGTTTCGCTACACAAAGTATTTAAATTAAAAAAACAATAACCACGCCTACTGAAATCACGTGACAGAAAGTGACATTGACGAGATGGCTCCGGAGCAATCTTCGTAAAACCCCCTATACCCTAACCCTAACCCTAACCCTAACCCTAACCCTAACCCTAACCCCGGTATCTTAAACCTAACCTGGTATCTTAAACTTAACCTGGTATCTTAAACCTAACCTGGTATCTTAAACCTAACCTGGTATCTTAAATCTAACCTGGTATCTTAAACCTAACATGGTATCTTAAACCTAACCTTAATCTTAAACCTAACCTGGTATCTTAAACTTAACCTGGTATCTTAAACCTAACCTGGTATCTTAAACCTAACCTGGTATCTTAAACCTAACCTTAATCTTAAACCTAACCTTAATCTTAAACCTAACCTGGTATCTTAAACCTAACCTGGTATCTTAAACTTAACCTGGTATCTTAAACCTAACCTGGTATCTTAAACCTAACCTGGTATCTTAAATCTAACCTGGTATCTTAAACCTAACCTGGTATCTTAAACCTAACCTGGTATCTTAAACTTAACCTGGTATCTTAAACCTAACCTGGTATCTTAAACCTAACCTGGTATCTTAAACTTAACCTGGTATCTTAAACTAATCTGGTATCTTTAAGTAAGATATAAAATATTGTTTTCCGGTTTTTGTTAACAAGAAAAGGTAATACTTTGGATATTGATCATTTTACTAGATCTTATTTTTCTTAAACTTGTTGAAAACATTAGGTCTAGAAATATCAAATTATTGAAACGTACTTTTTTCATTGGGGTCATAATTCTTCGAAATGTCTAATTTTTAATTATGTTCCATGCGCAGATTTTGAGGGGGTGCGGTGGTGGGTCCGCCCCCCCCCCTCCCTTGAATTTTCAGAGATATTAAACTGATAAAAAAAAAAAGCAAGTAAAAAGTGACCTTTAGACCGCCCCGACTAAAAACGGAGACTACTTTTGTGACGCAGACCCAGTTTAAGTTTGTATGAGAAGTAACAGATATTAAAGCATTAGAATTCATTACTTGTCAGCAAATATCTGTCAACCCCCCCCCCCCACCCCACCCCCCGTCTACCTATGATTTTCACGTTTGTGCGTGTGTGTTGTTGTTTTTTTTTCGCTTATCAACAAATTTCTCTCAATCACTCCACCCCCCTCCAGCTATGAAATAGTAATTTCACGTTTGGCAACTTTTATTTTGCTTGCCAGGAAATTGAAGAGTTAAAATGGATTGTTTTTTACTGTTGTCCCCCCCCCCTTTTTTTGGAAAAAAAATCCTTGATCCAATCCATGGTAGAAAATTACGCTGGTATCTTAATACTCTCTTTATATTGCATTATTTTTGCAATAAGTTTGTTGTACAAATGTCCGCGAAAAAAATTGACTTCATACATAGCGTAAATTAATAACACGCGGTTAAAACACATCCACCTTAAATAAATGGTTTGGTTTAAAATAACTTAAATTTGATCAAAATTAGAGAATGAAAAGAAATACAATTAACCATACAATGATGATCCAAAACAAATAATTACTTAGCTTAGAAACATGAGTAAGTAATAATTATGAGGAAGATTTCAAGTTAAACTATATTTAAATAATAGATGAATCTCGAATCCTAAACCTGGAAAAGAGGAAATACGATATCCCATGTTTATTCCTTTTAAGATTTTAAGAACTGATGCTGAACAAATTGCTTTCAGGGGAATATATATTACATTTTACCCCTCTAAATAATGTAATAAGATCATTTGTAACAGTTATAGCATATTTTATTTCCATTCTTGGTTCTTTTTGTTTAATAAAGTTGGAAAGTTATCGCTGAAGGTTACAAAATAACTCTTCTGTATTTGGAGCTCTTTTGTGTTTGGAACTCTTCTGTGTTTGGAACTCTTTTGTGTTTGGAACTCTTCTGCGCGTCTAAAACAGAGAAGATTTCCAATACACGCCAGCTGCGCGGTTAGCGTCGTCATATAGAACAGTCTAAACACACAGTGTCTCGAACGCAGCAGATTACGGACGGAAAGGGAAGAAAACGCTAAAAGGTAGGCAATTTATTTTTTCGGAGAATAATTTAGAATTTATATTTTAAAATAGTTTCTTCGACGGAAAATTTCTTTTGATATGTATACTCCAAGGGTTAGAAGTAACAGATATTAAAGCATTAGAATTCATTACTTGTCAGCAAATATCTGTCACCCCCCACCCCCACCCCCACCCCCCGTCTACCTATGATTTTCACGTTTGTGCGTGTGCGTGTGTGTTGTTGTTGTTTTTTTTTTTCGCTTATCAACAAATTGAATTTGTTCTTCGGGTTTTCATTTCATGGTTTAAAATAAAAGCCCCATTACCCTACCCCTAACAAAGAGTAAAAGCTGCATCAATATGCTAATAAACATTCTTTAGAGTAAGAGTTGTACCAAACTGCATGATAGAAAAGAGGGGTTAGGGAGCGGCAGAGAATTATTCTTATACGAAATGAAATTATTTTTTTTTTTTGTTGTAACACTTCCTTCCTTGTGATTTCAATAATCTCTCTATATATCCAAACAAATGATTTCGACGCAAGCTTTGGACAAAAGGGTATAAAATCTCAATATATACTAATATTTGACTGGAAAAGATCTGTAATTAATCAGCGACTTTCATCTTAAAAAAAAAATAAAAAGAGCTATAAAATGAACGATCCCATCGGGAATCGAACCCGGCACCCCTTAATCTGAAGTCCGCTGTTCTACCTACTGAGCCAAAGTGTATGATGGAAATGACGAAATAAACTTTAATAGTTTCGCTACACAAAGTATTTAAATTAAAAAAACAATAACCACGCCTACTGAAATCACGTGACAGAAAGTGACATTGACGAGATGGCTCCGGAGCAATCTTCGTAAAACCCCCTATACCCTAACCCTAACCCTAACCCTAACCAACCTAACCCTAACCCTAACCCTAACCCTAACCCTAACCCCGGTATCTTAAACCTAACCTGGTATCTTAAACTTAACCTGGTATCTTAAACCTAACCTGGTATCTTAAACCTAACCTGGTATCTTAAATCTAACCTGGTATCTTAAACCTAACATGGTATCTTAAACCTAACCTTAATCTTAAACCTAACCTGGTATCTTAAACTTAACCTGGTATCTTAAACCTAACCTGGTATCTTAAACCTAACCTGGTATCTTAAACCTAACCTTAATCTTAAACCTAACCTTAATCTTAAACCTAACCTGGTATCTTAAACCTAACCTGGTATCTTAAACTTAACCTGGTATCTTAAACCTAACCTGGTATCTTAAACCTAACCTGGTATCTTAAATCTAACCTGGTATCTTAAACCTAACCTGGTATCTTAAACCTAACCTGGTATCTTAAACTTAACCTGGTATCTTAAACCTAACCTGGTATCTTAAACCTAACCTGGTATCTTAAACTTAACCTGGTATCTTAAACTAATCTGGTATCTTTAAGTAAGATATAAAATATTGTTTTCCGGTTTTTGTTAACAAGAAAAGGTAATACTTTGGATATTGATCATTTTACTAGATCTTATTTTTCTTAAACTTGTTGAAAACATTAGGTCTAGAAATATCAAATTATTGAAACGTACTTTTTTCATTGGGGTCATAATTCTTCGAAATGTCTAATTTTTAATTATGTTCCATGCGCAGATTTTGAGGGGGTGCGGTGGTGGGTCCGCCCCCCCCCCTCCCTTGAATTTTCAGAGATATTAAACTGATAAAAAAAAAAAGCAAGTAAAAAGTGACCTTTAGACCGCCCCGACTAAAAACGGAGACTACTTTTGTGACGCAGACCCAGTTTAAGTTTGTATGAGAAGTAACAGATATTAAAGCATTAGAATTCATTACTTGTCAGCAAATATCTGTCAACCCCCCCCCCCCACCCCACCCCCCGTCTACCTATGATTTTCACGTTTGTGCGTGTGTGTTGTTGTTTTTTTTTCGCTTATCAACAAATTTCTCTCAATCACTCCACCCCCCTCCAGCTATGAAATAGTAATTTCACGTTTGGCAACTTTTATTTTGCTTGCCAGGAAATTGAAGAGTTAAAATGGATTGTTTTTTACTGTTGTCCCCCCCCCCTTTTTTTGGAAAAAAAATCCTTGATCCAATCCATGGTAGAAAATTACGCTGGTATCTTAATACTCTCTTTATATTGCATTATTTTTGCAATAAGTTTGTTGTACAAATGTCCGCGAAAAAAATTGACTTCATACATAGCGTAAATTAATAACACGCGGTTAAAACACATCCACCTTAAATAAATGGTTTGGTTTAAAATAACTTAAATTTGATCAAAATTAGAGAATGAAAAGAAATACAATTAACCATACAATGATGATCCAAAACAAATAATTACTTAGCTTAGAAACATGAGTAAGTAATAATTATGAGGAAGATTTCAAGTTAAACTATATTTAAATAATAGATGAATCTCGAATCCTAAACCTGGAAAAGAGGAAATACGATATCCCATGTTTATTCCTTTTAAGATTTTAAGAACTGATGCTGAACAAATTGCTTTCAGGGGAATATATATTACATTTTACCCCTCTAAATAATGTAATAAGATCATTTGTAACAGTTATAGCATATTTTATTTCCATTCTTGGTTCTTTTTGTTTAATAAAGTTGGAAAGTTATCGCTGAAGGTTACAAAATAACTCTTCTGTATTTGGAGCTCTTTTGTGTTTGGAACTCTTCTGTGTTTGGAACTCTTTTGTGTTTGGAACTCTTCTGCGCGTCTAAAACAGAGAAGATTTCCAATACACGCCAGCTGCGCGGTTAGCGTCGTCATATAGAACAGTCTAAACACACAGTGTCTCGAACGCAGCAGATTACGGACGGAAAGGGAAGAAAACGCTAAAAGGTAGGCAATTTATTTTTTCGGAGAATAATTTAGAATTTATATTTTAAAATAGTTTCTTCGACGGAAAATTTCTTTTGATATGTATACTCCAAGGGTTAGAAGTAACAGATATTAAAGCATTAGAATTCATTACTTGTCAGCAAATATCTGTCACCCCCCACCCCCACCCCCACCCCCCGTCTACCTATGATTTTCACGTTTGTGCGTGTGCGTGTGTGTTGTTGTTTTTTTTTTTTTCGCTTATCAACAAATTGAATTTGTTCTTCGGGTTTTCATTTCATGGTTTAAAATAAAAGCCCCATTACCCTACCCCTAACAAAGAGTAAAAGCTGCATCAATATGCTAATAAACATTCTTTAGAGTAAGAGTTGTACCAAACTGCATGATAGAAAAGAGGGGTTAGGGAGCGGCAGAGAATTATTCTTATACGAAATGAAATTATTTTTTTTTTTTGTTGTAACACTTCCTTCCTTGTGATTTCAATAATCTCTCTATATATCCAAACAAATGATTTCGACGCAAGCTTTGGACAAAAGGGTATAAAATCTCAATATATACTAATATTTGACTGGAAAAGATCTGTAATTAATCAGCGACTTTCATCTTAAAAAAAAAATAAAAAGAGCTATAAAATGAACGATCCCATCGGGAATCGAACCCGGCACCCCTTAATCTGAAGTCCGCTGTTCTACCTACTGAGCCAAAGTGTATGATGGAAATGACGAAATAAACTTTAATAGTTTCGCTACACAAAGTATTTAAATTAAAAAAACAATAACCACGCCTACTGAAATCACGTGACAGAAAGTGACATTGACGAGATGGCTCCGGAGCAATCTTCGTAAAACCCCCTATACCCTAACCCTAACCCTAACCCTAACCCTAACCAACCTAACCCTAACCCTAACCCTAACCCTAACCCCGGTATCTTAAACCTAACCTGGTATCTTAAACTTAACCTGGTATCTTAAACCTAACCTGGTATCTTAAACCTAACCTGGTATCTTAAATCTAACCTGGTATCTTAAACCTAACATGGTATCTTAAACCTAACCTTAATCTTAAACCTAACCTGGTATCTTAAACTTAACCTGGTATCTTAAACCTAACCTGGTATCTTAAACCTAACCTGGTATCTTAAACCTAACCTTAATCTTAAACCTAACCTTAATCTTAAACCTAACCTGGTATCTTAAACCTAACCTGGTATCTTAAACTTAACCTGGTATCTTAAACCTAACCTGGTATCTTAAACCTAACCTGGTATCTTAAATCTAACCTGGTATCTTAAACCTAACCTGGTATCTTAAACCTAACCTGGTATCTTAAACTTAACCTGGTATCTTAAACCTAACCTGGTATCTTAAACCTAACCTGGTATCTTAAACTTAACCTGGTATCTTAAACTAATCTGGTATCTTTAAGTAAGATATAAAATATTGTTTTCCGGTTTTTGTTAACAAGAAAAGGTAATACTTTGGATATTGATCATTTTACTAGATCTTATTTTTCTTAAACTTGTTGAAAACATTAGGTCTAGAAATATCAAATTATTGAAACGTACTTTTTTCATTGGGGTCATAATTCTTCGAAATGTCTAATTTTTAATTATGTTCCATGCGCAGATTTTGAGGGGGTGCGGTGGTGGGTCCGCCCCCCCCCCTCCCTTGAATTTTCAGAGATATTAAACTGATAAAAAAAAAAAGCAAGTAAAAAGTGACCTTTAGACCGCCCCGACTAAAAACGGAGACTACTTTTGTGACGCAGACCCAGTTTAAGTTTGTATGAGAAGTAACAGATATTAAAGCATTAGAATTCATTACTTGTCAGCAAATATCTGTCAACCCCCCCCCCCCACCCCACCCCCCGTCTACCTATGATTTTCACGTTTGTGCGTGTGTGTTGTTGTTTTTTTTTCGCTTATCAACAAATTTCTCTCAATCACTCCACCCCCCTCCAGCTATGAAATAGTAATTTCACGTTTGGCAACTTTTATTTTGCTTGCCAGGAAATTGAAGAGTTAAAATGGATTGTTTTTTACTGTTGTCCCCCCCCCCCTTTTTTGGAAAAAAAATCCTTGATCCAATCCATGGTAGAAAATTACGCTGGTATCTTAATACTCTCTTTATATTGCATTATTTTTGCAATAAGTTTGTTGTACAAATGTCCGCGAAAAAAATTGACTTCATACATAGCGTAAATTAATAACACGCGGTTAAAACACATCCACCTTAAATAAATGGTTTGGTTTAAAATAACTTAAATTTGATCAAAATTAGAGAATGAAAAGAAATACAATTAACCATACAATGATGATCCAAAACAAATAATTACTTAGCTTAGAAACATGAGTAAGTAATAATTATGAGGAAGATTTCAAGTTAAACTATATTTAAATAATAGATGAATCTCGAATCCTAAACCTGGAAAAGAGGAAATACGATATCCCATGTTTATTCCTTTTAAGATTTTAAGAACTGATGCTGAACAAATTGCTTTCAGGGGAATATATATTACATTTTACCCCTCTAAATAATGTAATAAGATCATTTGTAACAGTTATAGCATATTTTATTTCCATTCTTGGTTCTTTTTGTTTAATAAAGTTGGAAAGTTATCGCTGAAGGTTACAAAATAACTCTTCTGTATTTGGAGCTCTTTTGTGTTTGGAACTCTTCTGTGTTTGGAACTCTTTTGTGTTTGGAACTCTTCTGCGCGTCTAAAACAGAGAAGATTTCCAATACACGCCAGCTGCGCGGTTAGCGTCGTCATATAGAACAGTCTAAACACACAGTGTCTCGAACGCAGCAGATTACGGACGGAAAGGGAAGAAAACGCTAAAAGGTAGGCAATTTATTTTTTCGGAGAATAATTTAGAATTTATATTTTAAAATAGTTTCTTCGACGGAAAATTTCTTTTGATATGTATACTCCAAGGGTTAGAAGTAACAGATATTAAAGCATTAGAATTCATTACTTGTCAGCAAATATCTGTCACCCCCCACCCCCACCCCCACCCCCCGTCTACCTATGATTTTCACGTTTGTGCGTGTGCGTGTGTGTTGTTGTTTTTTTTTTTTTCGCTTATCAACAAATTGAATTTGTTCTTCGGGTTTTCATTTCATGGTTTAAAATAAAAGCCCCATTACCCTACCCCTAACAAAGAGTAAAAGCTGCATCAATATGCTAATAAACATTCTTTAGAGTAAGAGTTGTACCAAACTGCATGATAGAAAAGAGGGGTTAGGGAGCGGCAGAGAATTATTCTTATACGAAATGAAATTATTTTTTTTTTTTGTTGTAACACTTCCTTCCTTGTGATTTCAATAATCTCTCTATATATCCAAACAAATGATTTCGACGCAAGCTTTGGACAAAAGGGTATAAAATCTCAATATATACTAATATTTGACTGGAAAAGATCTGTAATTAATCAGCGACTTTCATCTTAAAAAAAAAATAAAAAGAGCTATAAAATGAACGATCCCATCGGGAATCGAACCCGGCACCCCTTAATCTGAAGTCCGCTGTTCTACCTACTGAGCCAAAGTGTATGATGGAAATGACGAAATAAACTTTAATAGTTTCGCTACACAAAGTATTTAAATTAAAAAAACAATAACCACGCCTACTGAAATCACGTGACAGAAAGTGACATTGACGAGATGGCTCCGGAGCAATCTTCGTAAAACCCCCTATACCCTAACCCTAACCCTAACCCTAACCCTAACCAACCTAACCCTAACCCTAACCCTAACCCTAACCCTAACCCCGGTATCTTAAACCTAACCTGGTATCTTAAACTTAACCTGGTATCTTAAACCTAACCAGGTATCTTAAACCTAACCTGGTATCTTAAATCTAACCTGGTATCTTAAACCTAACATGGTATCTTAAACCTAACCTTAATCTTAAACCTAACCTGGTATCTTAAACTTAACCTGGTATCTTAAACCTAACCTGGTATCTTAAACCTAACCTGGTATCTTAAACCTAACCTTAATCTTAAACCTAACCTTAATCTTAAACCTAACCTGGTATCTTAAACCTAACCTGGTATCTTAAACTTAACCTGGTATCTTAAACCTAACCTGGTATCTTAAACCTAACCTGGTATCTTAAATCTAACCTGGTATCTTAAACCTAACCTGGTATCTTAAACCTAACCTGGTATCTTAAACTTAACCTGGTATCTTAAACCTAACCTGGTATCTTAAACCTAACCTGGTATCTTAAACTTAACCTGGTATCTTAAACTAATCTGGTATCTTTAAGTAAGATATAAAATATTGTTTTCCGGTTTTTGTTAACAAGAAAAGGTAATACTTTGGATATTGATCATTTTACTAGATCTTATTTTTCTTAAACTTGTTGAAAACATTAGGTCTAGAAATATCAAATTATTGAAACGTACTTTTTTCATTGGGGTCATAATTCTTCGAAATGTCTAATTTTTAATTATGTTCCATGCGCAGATTTTGAGGGGGTGCGGTGGTGGGTCCGCCCCCCCCCCTCCCTTGAATTTTCAGAGATATTAAACTGATAAAAAAAAAAAGCAAGTAAAAAGTGACCTTTAGACCGCCCCGACTAAAAACGGAGACTACTTTTGTGACGCAGACCCAGTTTAAGTTTGTATGAGAAGTAACAGATATTAAAGCATTAGAATTCATTACTTGTCAGCAAATATCTGTCAACCCCCCCCCCCCACCCCACCCCCCGTCTACCTATGATTTTCACGTTTGTGCGTGTGTGTTGTTGTTTTTTTTTCGCTTATCAACAAATTTCTCTCAATCACTCCACCCCCCTCCAGCTATGAAATAGTAATTTCACGTTTGGCAACTTTTATTTTGCTTGCCAGGAAATTGAAGAGTTAAAATGGATTGTTTTTTACTGTTGTCCCCCCCCCCTTTTTTTGGAAAAAAAATCCTTGATCCAATCCATGGTAGAAAATTACGCTGGTATCTTAATACTCTCTTTATATTGCATTATTTTTGCAATAAGTTTGTTGTACAAATGTCCGCGAAAAAAATTGACTTCATACATAGCGTAAATTAATAACACGCGGTTAAAACACATCCACCTTAAATAAATGGTTTGGTTTAAAATAACTTAAATTTGATCAAAATTAGAGAATGAAAAGAAATACAATTAACCATACAATGATGATCCAAAACAAATAATTACTTAGCTTAGAAACATGAGTAAGTAATAATTATGAGGAAGATTTCAAGTTAAACTATATTTAAATAATAGATGAATCTCGAATCCTAAACCTGGAAAAGAGGAAATACGATATCCCATGTTTATTCCTTTTAAGATTTTAAGAACTGATGCTGAACAAATTGCTTTCAGGGGAATATATATTACATTTTACCCCTCTAAATAATGTAATAAGATCATTTGTAACAGTTATAGCATATTTTATTTCCATTCTTGGTTCTTTTTGTTTAATAAAGTTGGAAAGTTATCGCTGAAGGTTACAAAATAACTCTTCTGTATTTGGAGCTCTTTTGTGTTTGGAACTCTTCTGTGTTTGGAACTCTTTTGTGTTTGGAACTCTTCTGCGCGTCTAAAACAGAGAAGATTTCCAATACACGCCAGCTGCGCGGTTAGCGTCGTCATATAGAACAGTCTAAACACACAGTGTCTCGAACGCAGCAGATTACGGACGGAAAGGGAAGAAAACGCTAAAAGGTAGGCAATTTATTTTTTCGGAGAATAATTTAGAATTTATATTTTAAAATAGTTTCTTCGACGGAAAATTTCTTTTGATATGTATACTCCAAGGGTTAGAAGTAACAGATATTAAAGCATTAGAATTCATTACTTGTCAGCAAATATCTGTCACCCCCCACCCCCACCCCCACCCCCCGTCTACCTATGATTTTCACGTTTGTGCGTGTGCGTGTGTGTTGTTGTTGTTTTTTTTTTTCGCTTATCAACAAATTGAATTTGTTCTTCGGGTTTTCATTTCATGGTTTAAAATAAAAGCCCCATTACCCTACCCCTAACAAAGAGTAAAAGCTGCATCAATATGCTAATAAACATTCTTTAGAGTAAGAGTTGTACCAAACTGCATGATAGAAAAGAGGGGTTAGGGAGCGGCAGAGAATTATTCTTATACGAAATGAAATTATTTTTTTTTTTTGTTGTAACACTTCCTTCCTTGTGATTTCAATAATCTCTCTATATATCCAAACAAATGATTTCGACGCAAGCTTTGGACAAAAGGGTATAAAATCTCAATATATACTAATATTTGACTGGAAAAGATCTGTAATTAATCAGCGACTTTCATCTTAAAAAAAAAATAAAAAGAGCTATAAAATGAACGATCCCATCGGGAATCGAACCCGGCACCCCTTAATCTGAAGTCCGCTGTTCTACCTACTGAGCCAAAGTGTATGATGGAAATGACGAAATAAACTTTAATAGTTTCGCTACACAAAGTATTTAAATTAAAAAAACAATAACCACGCCTACTGAAATCACGTGACAGAAAGTGACATTGACGAGATGGCTCCGGAGCAATCTTCGTAAAACCCCCTATACCCTAACCCTAACCCTAACCCTAACCAACCTAACCCTAACCCTAACCCTAACCCTAACCCTAACCCCGGTATCTTAAACCTAACCTGGTATCTTAAACTTAACCTGGTATCTTAAACCTAACCTGGTATCTTAAACCTAACCTGGTATCTTAAATCTAACCTGGTATCTTAAACCTAACATGGTATCTTAAACCTAACCTTAATCTTAAACCTAACCTGGTATCTTAAACTTAACCTGGTATCTTAAACCTAACCTGGTATCTTAAACCTAACCTGGTATCTTAAACCTAACCTTAATCTTAAACCTAACCTTAATCTTAAACCTAACCTGGTATCTTAAACCTAACCTGGTATCTTAAACTTAACCTGGTATCTTAAACCTAACCTGGTATCTTAAACCTAACCTGGTATCTTAAATCTAACCTGGTATCTTAAACCTAACCTGGTATCTTAAACCTAACCTGGTATCTTAAACTTAACCTGGTATCTTAAACCTAACCTGGTATCTTAAACCTAACCTGGTATCTTAAACTTAACCTGGTATCTTAAACTAATCTGGTATCTTTAAGTAAGATATAAAATATTGTTTTCCGGTTTTTGTTAACAAGAAAAGGTAATACTTTGGATATTGATCATTTTACTAGATCTTATTTTTCTTAAACTTGTTGAAAACATTAGGTCTAGAAATATCAAATTATTGAAACGTACTTTTTTCATTGGGGTCATAATTCTTCGAAATGTCTAATTTTTAATTATGTTCCATGCGCAGATTTTGAGGGGGTGCGGTGGTGGGTCCGCCCCCCCCCCTCCCTTGAATTTTCAGAGATATTAAACTGATAAAAAAAAAAAGCAAGTAAAAAGTGACCTTTAGACCGCCCCGACTAAAAACGGAGACTACTTTTGTGACGCAGACCCAGTTTAAGTTTGTATGAGAAGTAACAGATATTAAAGCATTAGAATTCATTACTTGTCAGCAAATATCTGTCAACCCCCCCCCCCCACCCCACCCCCCGTCTACCTATGATTTTCACGTTTGTGCGTGTGTGTTGTTGTTTTTTTTTCGCTTATCAACAAATTTCTCTCAATCACTCCACCCCCCTCCAGCTATGAAATAGTAATTTCACGTTTGGCAACTTTTATTTTGCTTGCCAGGAAATTGAAGAGTTAAAATGGATTGTTTTTTACTGTTGTCCCCCCCCCCCTTTTTTGGAAAAAAAATCCTTGATCCAATCCATGGTAGAAAATTACGCTGGTATCTTAATACTCTCTTTATATTGCATTATTTTTGCAATAAGTTTGTTGTACAAATGTCCGCGAAAAAAATTGACTTCATACATAGCGTAAATTAATAACACGCGGTTAAAACACATCCACCTTAAATAAATGGTTTGGTTTAAAATAACTTAAATTTGATCAAAATTAGAGAATGAAAAGAAATACAATTAACCATACAATGATGATCCAAAACAAATAATTACTTAGCTTAGAAACATGAGTAAGTAATAATTATGAGGAAGATTTCAAGTTAAACTATATTTAAATAATAGATGAATCTCGAATCCTAAACCTGGAAAAGAGGAAATACGATATCCCATGTTTATTCCTTTTAAGATTTTAAGAACTGATGCTGAACAAATTGCTTTCAGGGGAATATATATTACATTTTACCCCTCTAAATAATGTAATAAGATCATTTGTAACAGTTATAGCATATTTTATTTCCATTCTTGGTTCTTTTTGTTTAATAAAGTTGGAAAGTTATCGCTGAAGGTTACAAAATAACTCTTCTGTATTTGGAGCTCTTTTGTGTTTGGAACTCTTCTGTGTTTGGAACTCTTTTGTGTTTGGAACTCTTCTGCGCGTCTAAAACAGAGAAGATTTCCAATACACGCCAGCTGCGCGGTTAGCGTCGTCATATAGAACAGTCTAAACACACAGTGTCTCGAACGCAGCAGATTACGGACGGAAAGGGAAGAAAACGCTAAAAGGTAGGCAATTTATTTTTTCGGAGAATAATTTAGAATTTATATTTTAAAATAGTTTCTTCGACGGAAAATTTCTTTTGATATGTATACTCCAAGGGTTAGAAGTAACAGATATTAAAGCATTAGAATTCATTACTTGTCAGCAAATATCTGTCACCCCCCACCCCCACCCCCACCCCCCGTCTACCTATGATTTTCACGTTTGTGCGTGTGCGTGTGTGTTGTTGTTTTTTTTTTTTTCGCTTATCAACAAATTGAATTTGTTCTTCGGGTTTTCATTTCATGGTTTAAAATAAAAGCCCCATTACCCTACCCCTAACAAAGAGTAAAAGCTGCATCAATATGCTAATAAACATTCTTTAGAGTAAGAGTTGTACCAAACTGCATGATAGAAAAGAGGGGTTAGGGAGCGGCAGAGAATTATTCTTATACGAAATGAAATTATTTTTTTTTTTTGTTGTAACACTTCCTTCCTTGTGATTTCAATAATCTCTCTATATATCCAAACAAATGATTTCGACGCAAGCTTTGGACAAAAGGGTATAAAATCTCAATATATACTAATATTTGACTGGAAAAGATCTGTAATTAATCAGCGACTTTCATCTTAAAAAAAAAATAAAAAGAGCTATAAAATGAACGATCCCATCGGGAATCGAACCCGGCACCCCTTAATCTGAAGTCCGCTGTTCTACCTACTGAGCCAAAGTGTATGATGGAAATGACGAAATAAACTTTAATAGTTTCGCTACACAAAGTATTTAAATTAAAAAAACAATAACCACGCCTACTGAAATCACGTGACAGAAAGTGACATTGACGAGATGGCTCCGGAGCAATCTTCGTAAAACCCCCTATACCCTAACCCTAACCCTAACCCTAACCCTAACCAACCTAACCCTAACCCTAACCCTAACCCTAACCCCGGTATCTTAAACCTAACCTGGTATCTTAAACTTAACCTGGTATCTTAAACCTAACCTGGTATCTTAAACCTAACCTGGTATCTTAAATCTAACCTGGTATCTTAAACCTAACATGGTATCTTAAACCTAACCTTAATCTTAAACCTAACCTGGTATCTTAAACTTAACCTGGTATCTTAAACCTAACCTGGTATCTTAAACCTAACCTGGTATCTTAAACCTAACCTTAATCTTAAACCTAACCTTAATCTTAAACCTAACCTGGTATCTTAAACCTAACCTGGTATCTTAAACTTAACCTGGTATCTTAAACCTAACCTGGTATCTTAAACCTAACCTGGTATCTTAAATCTAACCTGGTATCTTAAACCTAACCTGGTATCTTAAACCTAACCTGGTATCTTAAACTTAACCTGGTATCTTAAACCTAACCTGGTATCTTAAACCTAACCTGGTATCTTAAACTTAACCTGGTATCTTAAACTAATCTGGTATCTTTAAGTAAGATATAAAATATTGTTTTCCGGTTTTTGTTAACAAGAAAAGGTAATACTTTGGATATTGATCATTTTACTAGATCTTATTTTTCTTAAACTTGTTGAAAACATTAGGTCTAGAAATATCAAATTATTGAAACGTACTTTTTTCATTGGGGTCATAATTCTTCGAAATGTCTAATTTTTAATTATGTTCCATGCGCAGATTTTGAGGGGGTGCGGTGGTGGGTCCGCCCCCCCCCCTCCCTTGAATTTTCAGAGATATTAAACTGATAAAAAAAAAAAGCAAGTAAAAAGTGACCTTTAGACCGCCCCGACTAAAAACGGAGACTACTTTTGTGACGCAGACCCAGTTTAAGTTTGTATGAGAAGTAACAGATATTAAAGCATTAGAATTCATTACTTGTCAGCAAATATCTGTCAACCCCCCCCCCCCACCCCACCCCCCGTCTACCTATGATTTTCACGTTTGTGCGTGTGTGTTGTTGTTTTTTTTTCGCTTATCAACAAATTTCTCTCAATCACTCCACCCCCCTCCAGCTATGAAATAGTAATTTCACGTTTGGCAACTTTTATTTTGCTTGCCAGGAAATTGAAGAGTTAAAATGGATTGTTTTTTACTGTTGTCCCCCCCCCCCTTTTTTGGAAAAAAAATCCTTGATCCAATCCATGGTAGAAAATTACGCTGGTATCTTAATACTCTCTTTATATTGCATTATTTTTGCAATAAGTTTGTTGTACAAATGTCCGCGAAAAAAATTGACTTCATACATAGCGTAAATTAATAACACGCGGTTAAAACACATCCACCTTAAATAAATGGTTTGGTTTAAAATAACTTAAATTTGATCAAAATTAGAGAATGAAAAGAAATACAATTAACCATACAATGATGATCCAAAACAAATAATTACTTAGCTTAGAAACATGAGTAAGTAATAATTATGAGGAAGATTTCAAGTTAAACTATATTTAAATAATAGATGAATCTCGAATCCTAAACCTGGAAAAGAGGAAATACGATATCCCATGTTTATTCCTTTTAAGATTTTAAGAACTGATGCTGAACAAATTGCTTTCAGGGGAATATATATTACATTTTACCCCTCTAAATAATGTAATAAGATCATTTGTAACAGTTATAGCATATTTTATTTCCATTCTTGGTTCTTTTTGTTTAATAAAGTTGGAAAGTTATCGCTGAAGGTTACAAAATAACTCTTCTGTATTTGGAGCTCTTTTGTGTTTGGAACTCTTCTGTGTTTGGAACTCTTTTGTGTTTGGAACTCTTCTGCGCGTCTAAAACAGAGAAGATTTCCAATACACGCCAGCTGCGCGGTTAGCGTCGTCATATAGAACAGTCTAAACACACAGTGTCTCGAACGCAGCAGATTACGGACGGAAAGGGAAGAAAACGCTAAAAGGTAGGCAATTTATTTTTTCGGAGAATAATTTAGAATTTATATTTTAAAATAGTTTCTTCGACGGAAAATTTCTTTTGATATGTATACTCCAAGGGTTAGAAGTAACAGATATTAAAGCATTAGAATTCATTACTTGTCAGCAAATATCTGTCACCCCCCACCCCCACCCCCACCCCCCGTCTACCTATGATTTTCACGTTTGTGCGTGTGCGTGTGTGTTGTTGTTTTTTTTTTTTTCGCTTATCAACAAATTGAATTTGTTCTTCGGGTTTTCATTTCATGGTTTAAAATAAAAGCCCCATTACCCTACCCCTAACAAAGAGTAAAAGCTGCATCAATATGCTAATAAACATTCTTTAGAGTAAGAGTTGTACCAAACTGCATGATAGAAAAGAGGGGTTAGGGAGCGGCAGAGAATTATTCTTATACGAAATGAAATTATTTTTTTTTTTTGTTGTAACACTTCCTTCCTTGTGATTTCAATAATCTCTCTATATATCCAAACAAATGATTTCGACGCAAGCTTTGGACAAAAGGGTATAAAATCTCAATATATACTAATATTTGACTGGAAAAGATCTGTAATTAATCAGCGACTTTCATCTTAAAAAAAAAATAAAAAGAGCTATAAAATGAACGATCCCATCGGGAATCGAACCCGGCACCCCTTAATCTGAAGTCCGCTGTTCTACCTACTGAGCCAAAGTGTATGATGGAAATGACGAAATAAACTTTAATAGTTTCGCTACACAAAGTATTTAAATTAAAAAAACAATAACCACGCCTACTGAAATCACGTGACAGAAAGTGACATTGACGAGATGGCTCCGGAGCAATCTTCGTAAAACCCCCTATACCCTAACCCTAACCCTAACCCTAACCCTAACCCTAACCCTAACCCTAACCCTAACCCCGGTATCTTAAACCTAACCTGGTATCTTAAACTTAACCTGGTATCTTAAACCTAACCTGGTATCTTAAACCTAACCTGGTATCTTAAATCTAACCTGGTATCTTAAACCTAACATGGTATCTTAAACCTAACCTTAATCTTAAACCTAACCTGGTATCTTAAACTTAACCTGGTATCTTAAACCTAACCTGGTATCTTAAACCTAACCTGGTATCTTAAACCTAACCTTAATCTTAAACCTAACCTTAATCTTAAACCTAACCTGGTATCTTAAACCTAACCTGGTATCTTAAACTTAACCTGGTATCTTAAACCTAACCTGGTATCTTAAACCTAACCTGGTATCTTAAATCTAACCTGGTATCTTAAACCTAACCTGGTATCTTAAACCTAACCTGGTATCTTAAACTTAACCTGGTATCTTAAACCTAACCTGGTATCTTAAACCTAACCTGGTATCTTAAACTTAACCTGGTATCTTAAACTAATCTGGTATCTTTAAGTAAGATATAAAATATTGTTTTCCGGTTTTTGTTAACAAGAAAAGGTAATACTTTGGATATTGATCATTTTACTAGATCTTATTTTTCTTAAACTTGTTGAAAACATTAGGTCTAGAAATATCAAATTATTGAAACGTACTTTTTTCATTGGGGTCATAATTCTTCGAAATGTCTAATTTTTAATTATGTTCCATGCGCAGATTTTGAGGGGGTGCGGTGGTGGGTCCGCCCCCCCCCCTCCCTTGAATTTTCAGAGATATTAAACTGATAAAAAAAAAAAGCAAGTAAAAAGTGACCTTTAGACCGCCCCGACTAAAAACGGAGACTACTTTTGTGACGCAGACCCAGTTTAAGTTTGTATGAGAAGTAACAGATATTAAAGCATTAGAATTCATTACTTGTCAGCAAATATCTGTCAACCCCCCCCCCCCCACCCCACCCCCCGTCTACCTATGATTTTCACGTTTGTGCGTGTGTGTTGTTGTTTTTTTTTCGCTTATCAACAAATTTCTCTCAATCACTCCACCCCCCTCCAGCTATGAAATAGTAATTTCACGTTTGGCAACTTTTATTTTGCTTGCCAGGAAATTGAAGAGTTAAAATGGATTGTTTTTTACTGTTGTCCCCCCCCCTTTTTTTGGAAAAAAAATCCTTGATCCAATCCATGGTAGAAAATTACGCTGGTATCTTAATACTCTCTTTATATTGCATTATTTTTGCAATAAGTTTGTTGTACAAATGTCCGCGAAAAAAATTGACTTCATACATAGCGTAAATTAATAACACGCGGTTAAAACACATCCACCTTAAATAAATGGTTTGGTTTAAAATAACTTAAATTTGATCAAAATTAGAGAATGAAAAGAAATACAATTAACCATACAATGATGATCCAAAACAAATAATTACTTAGCTTAGAAACATGAGTAAGTAATAATTATGAGGAAGATTTCAAGTTAAACTATATTTAAATAATAGATGAATCTCGAATCCTAAACCTGGAAAAGAGGAAATACGATATCCCATGTTTATTCCTTTTAAGATTTTAAGAACTGATGCTGAACAAATTGCTTTCAGGGGAATATATATTACATTTTACCCCTCTAAATAATGTAATAAGATCATTTGTAACAGTTATAGCATATTTTATTTCCATTCTTGGTTCTTTTTGTTTAATAAAGTTGGAAAGTTATCGCTGAAGGTTACAAAATAACTCTTCTGTATTTGGAGCTCTTTTGTGTTTGGAACTCTTCTGTGTTTGGAACTCTTTTGTGTTTGGAACTCTTCTGCGCGTCTAAAACAGAGAAGATTTCCAATACACGCCAGCTGCGCGGTTAGCGTCGTCATATAGAACAGTCTAAACACACAGTGTCTCGAACGCAGCAGATTACGGACGGAAAGGGAAGAAAACGCTAAAAGGTAGGCAATTTATTTTTTCGGAGAATAATTTAGAATTTATATTTTAAAATAGTTTCTTCGACGGAAAATTTCTTTTGATATGTATACTCCAAGGGTTAGAAGTAACAGATATTAAAGCATTAGAATTCATTACTTGTCAGCAAATATCTGTCACCCCCCACCCCCACCCCCACCCCCCGTCTACCTATGATTTTCACGTTTGTGCGTGTGCGTGTGTGTTGTTGTTTTTTTTTTTTTTTCGCTTATCAACAAATTGAATTTGTTCTTCGGGTTTTCATTTCATGGTTTAAAATAAAAGCCCCATTACCCTACCCCTAACAAAGAGTAAAAGCTGCATCAATATGCTAATAAACATTCTTTAGAGTAAGAGTTGTACCAAACTGCATGATAGAAAAGAGGGGTTAGGGAGCGGCAGAGAATTATTCTTATACGAAATGAAATTATTTTTTTTTTTTGTTGTAACACTTCCTTCCTTGTGATTTCAATAATCTCTCTATATATCCAAACAAATGATTTCGACGCAAGCTTTGGACAAAAGGGTATAAAATCTCAATATATACTAATATTTGACTGGAAAAGATCTGTAATTAATCAGCGACTTTCATCTTAAAAAAAAAATAAAAAGAGCTATAAAATGAACGATCCCATCGGGAATCGAACCCGGCACCCCTTAATCTGAAGTCCGCTGTTCTACCTACTGAGCCAAAGTGTATGATGGAAATGACGAAATAAACTTTAATAGTTTCGCTACACAAAGTATTTAAATTAAAAAAACAATAACCACGCCTACTGAAATCACGTGACAGAAAGTGACATTGACGAGATGGCTCCGGAGCAATCTTCGTAAAACCCCCTATACCCTAACCCTAACCCTAACCCTAACCCAAACCCTAACCCTAACCCTAACCCTAACCCTAACCCACCCTAACCCTAACCCTAACCCTAACCCTAACCCTAACCCTAACCTAACCCCTAACCCTAACCCTAACCCTAACCCTAACCCTAATTAGCGTCGCAGGACAACTTTTGTAACTTATAGTTTGGCCCTCGGGGGTTAGGTCTTATTTTCCTTTGGGGGTCTTGAGTGTACGTTTCTGCACCTATTGTAACGTTATTTGACGTTGTTCACGTGATTTTTCTTTCTAGGAATAGTGTTCTGGACGATCCTTTCAAAAAGGACAAAAATGTAACTTAAACTTTTGGTCCACCTTTTTAAAGGGGGTTAGAAAAAAAACCTATGGGTTTAGAGTGGTAGCCAAACCCCCTGGGGGTTCACACCAAAACGCCCTCTAACCCCCAGCAAGAAAAAACGGTGAAAAATACCGAGTGAAAAAAAAAGTCAGGTTGGGTACACCTTTCACCCCACATGCTGCCCAAAGTTAGGGTTATTTAGTTTAAGCTCAATAACTTGGTTATTTCTGCACGGATTGAATTCAAATTTGGCACAAATGTGTAAAAGTGACCTCTGCCTGCCCTCCTGGTTTTATTTTTGAAATATTTATGGAATTTTTTGAAAAAAATGAGATTTTCTAAATTTTGGGATTAAGTTACAAAAGGACAGAAATCGCCTAACCACGGGGTCTGTATTCGGCTTATATTAAGTGATATCAACAATATCTTGATATCAGCAGGTAGATATCAACGAGATCTACAATGGTAGCCTGATAAATCGTATCAATAAGCCGGAGTTAAAGAACTGTGTAGGTTTTAAGTTTGTCCTTTTGTAACTTAATCAAATTAATCATATAAAGAGGAAATGGTCCACCCCTGGTTTTGTGTTAAGATCACGTTTTTAAGAAAAAATATGCATGGTAGATTGTTAAACTCATTCAATTAGTAAATGGTAGCATAATTAATTCCAAAAATCTGGCCTATTTTTTGGTAAATGCTGTCTGAAATGTTTGTCCTTTTGTAACTTAATTCTGACAATTTTCTTTTCAGGTCTCCTGCAAGTTTATTTATACGACCTGGAAGGCCATAATTTGAAAATGACTTGTAAAGAACATAACAATCAATAGTAGTTACAAAGAAAACCTCCACCAGGCACTGATTTTGCTCTGCTCTCTTGTAGTCTGTTTCTGCAAAATATGTCTAAGTTCCGCTTGTCCTTTTGTAACTTATTCTATCCTAACCCTACAAAGAGCAAATGGTCTACCTCGAAGATTAGGTGGAAAACAACGGGGTTACTTTGTATTTGCTTCTTAGATAAAAAAGGATCAATAAAAATTCGTTGTTAGCTTGTTTTTTCCATTAAAAACATGAACATTGCTTCTAAAAATGAAATCTATTTTCATGTCCTTTTGTAACTTAATCCATTTATTACTTAGTAAATCGGACAAACACACCTTCTGTTAAATATAATGCATAGTATAGGGGGTCTAAAACTCAAAGAAATGATCAAACCTTTATTATTTTCATGATTTATTAATTGTTTGAGAGTATTAAAGAGAATGCGATAAAGAAAATCCTAAGTTTTCAGCTCTATAAATTTTTAAGGTTGTTTCAGTGAGTGCATTTTCCGAAAATTTCTGTTAAATTAACTGAATAGTATAGGGTGTCAAAAACATTAAAAAACGAATAAACTTTTATTTTCTGCATGATTAATTCTTTGTTTTAGAGAATTAAAGAGAATATGACTGAAATAAAGTTCAACTTTGACCCCAAAAATTTTTTACGGCTGCTTGAGTAAGTGCATTTTTCGACAATTTCTGTTAAATATACTACATAGTCTAGGGGGTCTACAACTTTAAGGAACCATCAAAGCTTTATTATTTTCATGATTAAATCTTTGTTAAGGAGTACTAAAGAAAATTGGATAAAGAAATTCCCTTGTTTTGATCTCTAAAAATTTTTAAGGCTGTTTGAGTGAGTGCATTTTTCGACAATTTCTGTTAAATATACTATACAGTATAGGGGGTCTAGAACTTTAAGGAACCCATAAACTTTTATTTTCTGCATAATTATATCTTTGTTTTAGAATAATAAAGAGAATATGACTGTAATAAACCCTAACCCTGACCCCAAAAATTTTTATACGGCTGCTTGAGTAAGTGCATTTTTCGACAATTTCTGTTAAATATACTACATAGTCTAGGGGGTCTACAACTTTAAGGAACCAACAAAGCTTTATTATTTTCATGATTAAATCTTTGTTAGGGAGTATTAAAGAAAATAGGATAAAGAAATTCCCTTGTTTTGAACTCTAAAAATTTTTAAGGCTGTTTGAGTGAGTGCATTTTTCGACAATTTCTGTTAAATTTACTGAATAGAGTAGGGGGTCTAAAACTTTAAAGAACCTATAAACTTTTATTTTCTGCATGATTAATTCTTTGTTTTAATGTATTAAAGAGAATATGACTGAAATAAACCCTAACTCTGACCAACAAAACTTTTTACAGCTGCTTGAGTATGTGCATTTTTCGACAATTTCTGTTAAATATACTACATAGTCTAGGGGGTCTAGAACATTAAGGAACCATCAAAGCTTTATTATTTTCATGATTAAATCTTTGTTAGTGAGTATTAAAGAAAATAGGATAAAGAAATTCCCTTGTTTTGATCTCTAAAAATTTTTAAGGCTGTTTGAGTGAGTGCATTTTTCGACAATTTCTGTTAAATATACTATACAGTATAGGGGGTCTAGAACTTTAAGGAACCCATAAACTTTTATTTTCTGCATAATAATATCTTTGTTTTAGAATAATAAAGAGAATGTGACTGAAATAAACCCTAACCCTGACCCCAAAATTTTTTTACGGCTGCTTCAGTAAGTGCATTTTTCGACATTTTCTGATAAATATACTACATAGTCTAGGGGGTCTACAACTTTAAGGAACCATCAAAGCTTTATTATTTTCATGATTTATTCTCTGTTAGGGAGTATTAAAGAAAATAGGATAAAGAATTTCCCTTGTTTTGATCTCTAAATATTTTTAAGGCTGTTTGAGTAAGTGCATTTTTCGACAATTTCTGTTAAATTTACTGAATAGAGTAGGGGGTCTAAAACTTTAAAGAACCCATAAACTTTTATTTTCTGCATGATTAATTCTTTGTTTTAATGTATTAATGAGAATATGACTGAAATAAACCCTAACTTTGACCAACAAAACTTTTTACGGCTGCTTGAGTATGTGCATTTTTCGACATTTTCTGTTAAATATACTACATAGTCTAGGGGGTCTAGAACATTAAGGAACCATCAAAGCTTTATTATTTTCATGATTTATTCTTGCTAGGGAGTGTTAAAGAAAATAGGATAAAGAAATTCCCTTGTTTTGATCTCTAAAAATTTTTAAGGCTGTTTGAGTGAGTGCATTTTTCGACAATTTCTGTTAAATTTACTGGATAGTGTAGGGGGTCTAAAACTTTAAAGAACCCATAAACTTTTATTTTCTGCATGATTAATTCTTTGTTTTAATGTATTAAAGAGAATATGACTGAAATAAACCCTAACTCTGACCCCCAAAACTTTTTACAGCTGCTTGAGTATGTGCATTTTTCGACAATTTCTGTTAAATATACTACATAGTCTAGGGGGTCTACAACTTTAAGGAACCATCAAAGCTTTATTATTTTCATGATTAAATCTTTGTTAGGGAGTATTAAAGAAAATAGGATAAAGAAATTCCCTTGTTTTGAACTCTAAAAATTTTTAAGGCTGTTTGAGCGAGTGCATTTTTCGACAATTTCTGTTAAATTTACTAAATAGTATAGGGGGTCTAAAACTTTAAAGAACCTATAAACTTTTATTTTCTGCATGATTAATTCTTTGTTTTAATATGACTGAAATAAACCCTAACTCTGACCAACAAAACCTTTTACGGCTGCTTGAGTATGTGCATTTTTCGACAATTTCTGTTAAATATACTATATAGTCTAGGGGGTCTAGAACTTTAAGGAACCATCAAAGCTTTATTATTTTCATGATTTATTCTTTGTTAGGGAGTGTTAAAGAAAATAAGATAAAGAAATTCCCTTGTTTTGATCTCTATAAATTTTTAAGGCTGTTTGAGTGAGTGCATTTTTCGACAATTTCTGTTAAATTTACTGAATAGAGTAGGGGGTCTAAAACTTTAAAGAACCAATAAACTTTTATTTTCTGCATGATTTATTCTTTGTATTGTAGTATTAAAGAGAATAGGAGAAAGAAAATCCCTAGTTTTTACCTCTAAAAATTTTTACGACTGTTTGAGTAAGTACATTTTCCCACAATTTTTGTGAAATATACAGCATAGTATAGGGGGTCTCAAACTTTTTAAAACCATCAAACTTTTATTTTCTGCTTGATTTATTCTTTGAATTAAATCATTAAAGAGAATTTGACTTAGAAAAACTCTATCCCTTACCCCCAAAAATTTTTACGGCTGCCTGAGTAAGTACAATTTTTCGACAATTTCTGTGAAATATAGTGCATAGTATAGGGGGTCTAAAATCTTAAAACACCAATAAAATTTTATTTTCTGCATGATTTATTCTTTGTATTGTAGTATTGAAGAGAATATGAGAAAGAAAATCCCTAGTTTTGACCTCTAAAAATTTTTATGACTGTTTGAGTAAGTGCATTTTTCGACAATTTCTGTGAAATATACAGCATAGTATAGGGGGTCTCAAACTTTTTAAAACCATCAAACTTTTATTTTCTGCTTGATTTATTCTTTGAATTAAAGTATTAAAGAGAATTTGACTAAGAAAAACTCTAACCCTTACCCCCAAAAATTTTTACGGCTGCCTGAGTAAGTACATTTTTCGACAATTTCTGTTAAATATAGTGCATAGTATAGGGGGTCTAAAATCTTTAAAAAACCAATAAAATTTTATTTTCTGCATGATTTATTCTTTGTATTGTAGTATTAAAGAGAATATGAGAAAGGATCTCCCTAGTTTTTACCTCTAAAAATTTTTACGACTGTTTGAGTAAGTGCATTTTTCCACAATTTCTGTGAAATATACAGCATAGTATAGAGGGTCTCAAACTTTTTAAAACCATCAAACTTTTATTTCCTGCTTGATTTATTCTTTGAATTTAAGTATTAAAGAGAATTTGACTAAGAAGAACTCTAACCCTTACCCCCAAAAATTTTTACGGCTGCCTGAGTAAGTACATTTTTCGACAATTTCTGTGAAATATACAGCATAGTATATGGGGTCTAAAATCTTTAAAAAACAATAAAATTTTACTTTCTGCATGATTTAATCTTTGTATTGTAGTATTAAAGAGAATATGAGAAAGGAAATCCCTAGTTTTTACCTCTAAAAATTTTTAAGACTGTTTGAGTAAGTACATTTTTCGACAATTTCTGTGAAATATACAGCATAGTATAGGGGGTCTCAAACTTTTTAAAAACATTAATCTTTTATTTTCTGCTTGATTTATTCTTTAAATTAAAGTATTAAAGAGAATTTGACTAAGAAAAACTCTATCCCTTACCCCCAAAATATTTACGGCTGCCTGAGTAAGTACATTTTTCGACAATTTCTTTGAAATATAATGCATAGTATAGGGGGTCTAAAATCTTTAAAAAACAATAAACTTTTATTTTCTGCATGATTTATTCTTTGTATTGTAGTATTAAAGAGAATAGGAGAAAGAAAATCCCTAGTTTTGACCTCTAAAAATTTTTATGACTGTTTGAGTAAGTGCATTTTTCCACAATTTCTGTGAAATATACAGCATAGTATAGGGGGTCTCAAACTTTTTAAAACCATCAAACTTTTATTTTCTGCTTGATTTAGTCTTTGAATTAAAGTATTAAAGAGAATTTGACTAAGATGAACTCTAACCCTTACCCCCAAAAATTTTTACGGCTGCCTGAGTAAGTACATTTTTCGACAATTTCTGTGAAATATACAGCATAGTATAGGGGGTCTCAAACTTTTTAAAACCATTAAACTTTTATTTTCTGCTTGATTTATTCTTTCAATTAAAGCATTAAAAAGAATTTGACTAAGAAAAACTCTAACCCTTACTTCCAAAAATTTTTACGGCTGCCTGTGTAAGTACATTTTTCGACAATTTCTGTTAAATATAGTGCATAGTATAGGGGGTCTAAAATCTTAAAAAAACCAATAAAATTTTATTTTCTGCATGATTTATTCTTTGTATTGTAGTATTAAAGAGAATATGAGAAAGAAAATCACTAGTTTTTACCTCTAAAAATTTTTATGACTGTTTGAGTAAGTACATTTTTCCACAATTTCTGTGAAATATACAGCATAGTATAGGGGGTCTCAAACTTTTTAAAACCATCAAACTTTTATTTTCTGCTTGATTTATTCTTTGAATTAAATCATTAAAGAGAATTTGACTAAGAAAAACTCTATCCCTTACCCCCAAAAATTTTTACGGTTGCCTGAGTAAGTACATTTTTCGACAATTTCTGTGAAATATAGTGCATAGTATAGGGGGTCTAAAATCTTAAAAAACCAATAAACTTTTATTTTCTGCATGATTCATTCTTTGTATTGTAGTATTGAAGAGAATATGAGAAAGAAAATCCCTAGTTTTGACCTCTAAAAATTTTTATGACTGTTTGAGTAAGTGCATTTTTCCACAATTTCTGTGAAATATACAGCATAGTATAGGGGGTCTCAAACTTTTTAAAACCATCAAACTTTTATTTCCTGCTTGATTTATTCTTTGAATTAAAGCATTAAAAAGAATTTGACTAAGAAAAACTCCAACCCTTACCCCCAAAAATTTTTACGGCTGCCTGAGTAAGTACATTTTTCGACAATTTCTGTTAAATATAGTGCATAGTATCGGGGGTCTAAAATCTTTAAAAAACAATAAACTTTTATTTTCTGCATGATTTATTCTTTGTATTGTAGCATTAAAGAGAATAGGAGAAAGGAAATCCCTAGTTTTTACCTCTAAAAGTTTTTAAGACTGTTTGAGTAAGTACATTTTTCGACAATTTCTGTGAAATATACAGCATAGTATAGGGGGTCTCAAACTTTTTAAAACCATTAAACTTTTATTTTCTGCTTGATTTATTCTTTCAATTAAAGCATTAAAAAGAATTTGACTAAGAAAAACTCTAACCCTTACTTCCAAAAATTTTTACGGCTGCCTGAGTAAGTACATTTTTCGACAATTTCTGTTAAATATAGTGCATAGTATAGGGGGTCTAAAATCTTTAAAAAACCAATAAACTTTTATTTTCTGCATGATTTATTCTTTGTATTGTAGTATTAAAGAGAATATGAGAAAGAAAATCCCTAGTTTTGACCTCTAAAAATTTTTATGACTGTTTGAGTAAGTGCATTTTTCCACAATTTCTGTGAAATATACAGCATAGTATAGGGGGTCTCAAACTTTTTAAAACCATCAAACTTTTATTTTCTGCTTGATTTATTCTTTGAATTAAATCATTAAAGAGAATTTGACTAAGAAAAACTCTATCCCTTACCCCCAAAAATTTTTACGGCTGCCTGAGTAAGTACATTTTTCGACAATTTCTGTGAAATATAGTGCATAGTATAGGGGGTCTAAAATCTTAAAAAACCAATAAACTTTTATTTTCTGCATGATTTATTCTTTGTATTGTAGTATTGAAGAGAATATGAGAAAGAAAATCCCTAGTTTTGACCTCTAAAAATTTTTATGACTGTTTGAGTAAGTGCATTTTTCCACAATTTCTGTGAAATATACAGCATAGTATAGGGGGTCTCAAACTTTTTAAAACCATCAAACTTTTATTTTCTGCTTGATTTATTCTTTGAATTAAAGTATTAAAGAGAATTTGACTAAGATGAACTCTAACCCTTACCCCCAGAAATTTTTACGGCTGCCTGAGTAAGTACATTTTTCGACAATTTCTGTGAAATATACAGCATAGTATAGGGGGTCTAAAATCTTTAAAAAACAATAAACTTTTATTTTCTGCATGATTTATTCTTTGTATTGTAGTATTAAAGAGAATATGAGAAAGGAAATCCCTAGTTTTTACCTCTAAAAATTTTTAAGACTGTTTGAGTAAGTACATTTTTCCACAATTTCTGTGAAATATACAGCATAGTATAGGGGGTCTCAAACTTTTTAAAAACATTAAACTTTTATTTTCTGCTTGATTTATTCTTTAAATTAAAGTATTAAAGAGAATTTGAGTAAGAAAAACTCTATCCCTTACCCCCCAAAATATTTACAGCTGCCTGAGTAAGTACATTTTTCGACAATCTCTGTGAAATATAGTGCATAGTATAGGGGGTCTAAAATCTTTAAAAAACAATAAACTTTTTTTTTCTGCATGATTTATTCTTTGTATTGTAGTATTAAAGAGAATAGGAGAAAGGAAATCCCTAGTTTTTACCTCTAAAAATTTTTAAGACTGTTTGAGTAAGTACATTTTTCGACAATTTCTGTGAAATATACAGCATAGTATAGGGGGTCTCAAACTTTTTAAAAACATTAAACTTTTATTTTCTGCTTGATTTATTCTTTAAATTAAAGTATTAAAGAGAATTTGACTAAGAAAAACTCTATCCCTTACCCCCAAAAATTTTTACGGCTGCCTGAGTAAGTACATTTTTCGACAATTTCTTTGAAATATAATGCATAGTATAGGGGGTCTTAAATCTTTTTTAAAAAACAAAAAACTTTTATTTTCTGCATGATTTATTTTTTGTATTGTAGTATTGAAAAGAATATGAGAAAGAAAATCCCTAGTTTTGACCTCTAAAAATTTTTATGACTGTTTGAGTAAGTGCATTTTTCCACAATTTCTGTGAAATATACAGCATAGTATAGGGGGTCTCAAACTTTTTAAAACCATCAAACTTTTATTTTCTGCTTGATTTTTTCTTTGAATTAAAGTATTAAAGAGAATTTGACTAAGAAGAACTCTAACCCTTACCCCCAAAAATTTTTACGGCTGCCTGAGTAAGTACATTTTTCGACAATTTCTGTTAAATATAGTGCATAGTATAGGGGGTCTAAAATCTTTAAAAAACAATAAACTTTTATTTTCTGCATGATTTATTCTTTGTATTGTAGTATTAAAGAGAATAGGAGAAAGGAAATCCCTAGTTTTTACCTCTAAAAGTTTTTAAGACTGTTTGAGTAAGTACATTTTTCGACAATTTCTGTGAAATATACAGCATAGTATAGGGGGTCTCAAACTTTTTAAAAACATTAAACTTTTATTTTCTGCTTGATTTATTCTTTAAATTAAAGTATTAAAGAGAATTTGACTAAGAGAAACTCTATCCCTTACCCCCAAAAATTTTTACGGCTGCCTGAGTAAGTACATTTTTCGACAATTTCTTTGAAATATAATGCATAGTATAGGGGGTCTAAAATCTTTAAAAAACAATAAACTTTTATTTTCTGCATGATTTATTCTTTGTATTGTAGTATTAAAGAGAATAGGAGAAAGAAAATCCCTAGTTTTTACCTCTAAAAATTTTTACGACTGTTTGAGTAAGTACATTTTTCGACAATTTCTGTGAAATATACAGCATAGTATAGGGGGTCTCAAACTTTTTAAAACCATTAAACTTTTATTTTCTGCTTGATTTATTCTTTCAATTAAAGCATTAAAAAGAATTTGACTAAGAAAAACTCTAACCCTTACTTCCAAAAATTTTTACGGCTGCCTGAGTAAGTACATTTTTCGACAATTTCTGTTAAATATAGTGCATAGTATAGGGGGTCTAAAATCTTTAAAAAACCAATAAAATTTTATTTTCTGCATGATTTATTCTTTGTATTGTAGTATTAAAGAGAATATGAGAAAGAAAATCCCTAGTTTTTACCTCTAAAAATTTTTATGACTGTTTGAGTAAGTACATTTTTCCACAATTTCTGTGAAATATACAGCATAGTATAGGGGGTCTCAAACTTTTTAAAACCATCAAACTTTTATTTTCTGCTTGATTTATTCTTTGAATTAAATCATTAAAGAGAATTTGACTAAGAAAAACTCTATCCCTTACCCCCAAAAATTTTTACGGTTGCCTGAGTAAGTACATTTTTCGACAATTTCTGTTAAATATAGTGCATAGTATAGGGGGTCTAAAATCTTTAAAAAACCAATAAACTTTTATTTTCTGCATGATTCATTCTTTGTATTGTAGTATTGAAGAGAATATGAGAAAGAAAATCCCTAGTTTTGACCTCTAAAAATTTTTATGACTGTTTGAGTAAGTGCATTTTTCCACAATTTCTGTGAAATATACAGCATAGTATAGGGGGTCTCAAACTTTTTAAAACCATCAAACTTTTATTTTCTGCTTGATTTATTCTTTGAATTAAAGTATTAAAGAGAATTTGACTAAGAAGAACTCTAACCCTTACCCCCAAAAATTTTTACGGCTGCCTGAGTAAGTACATTTTTCGACAATTTCTGTGAAATATACAGCATAGTATAGGGGGTCTAAAATCTTTAAAAAACAATAAACTTTT
>NW_026889817.1:0-80000 GCF_033153115.1 Saccostrea echinata
ATAAGTATGACCAATCAAGGCTTTGCTGCTCCTGAAAAGAAGATTTTTAAAGATTTTACCTTTATATTTCTATGAAAACTATGATCCCCCATTGTGGCCCCGCCCTACCCCCGGGGATCATGATTTGAACAAACTTGAATCTACACTACCTGAGGATGCTTTCATATTAATATAACTCATCATGGCTTTGCTTTTCTTTAGAAGAAGATTTTTAAAGGTTTTTCCTATATATTTCTACGTAAAACTTTGATCCTCCATTGTGGCCCAGCCCTACCCCCGGGGGTCATGATTTGAACAAAATAGAATCTACACTACCTGAGGATGCTTCCACATAAATATGATCAATCAGGGCTTTGCTGTACCTGAGAAGAAGATTTTTTTTTAATTTTTCCTATTTATTTCTATGTAAAACTTTGATCCTCCATAGTGGCCCCACCCTACCCCCGGGGGTCATGATTTGAATAGATTTGAATCTACACTACCTGAGGATGCCTCCATATAAGAATGACCAATCAGGGCTTTGCTGCTCCTGAAAAGAAGATTTTTAAAGATTTTACCTTTATATTTCTATGAAAACTATGATCCCCCATTGTGGCCCCGCCCTACCCCCGGGGGTCATGATTTGAACAAACTTGAATCTACACTACCTGAGGATGCTTTCATATTAATATAACTCATCATGGCTTTGCTTTTCTTTAGAAGAAGATTTTTAAAGGTTTTTCCCATATATTTCTATGTATAACTTTGATCCTCCATTGTGGCCCAGCCCTACCCCCGGGGGTCATGATTTGAACAAACTTGAATCTACACTACCTGAGGATGCTTCCATATGAGTTTCATCTTTCCTGGTCCTGTGGTTCTTGAGAAGAAGATTTTTAAATGATGCTATTAATTTTTCACTAATTCTTTATTATCTCCCCTTGAAAGAGGACGTGGCCCTTCATTTGAACAAATTTGAATCCCCTTCCCTAAAGGATACTCTGTGCCAAGTTTTGTTGAAATTGGCCTAGTAGTTCTAGAGAAGAAGATGAAAATGTGAAAAGTTTACAACAACGACGCCGACAGACAACGGACAAATTTCGATCAGAAAAGCTCACTTGAGCCTTCGGCTCAGGTGAGCTAAAAAAAAAAACAATAATGTAAGTTAATATGATATAAAGAATTAAATAAAAAGGAATAAATAAAGGGGAAAATATATTTCGGTGTTTATTTTAGAGTGAAGCGATAAACACCATGCGATTTTATGAACATTTATTTTATGAACAATATGTAGGCACGATCTTAATGCCGTCAGCTAAGGTAACCGTATGCGTCTCTTTAAAGCACAAATCTGAATAATATTGATATAAGTTTATTTTACAGACATGTAATATTTTAAATAAAAGAAATTAAAAGAGATAAGAATGTTCGCTAAACACGCTGAATTTCTTCTATCATGCATTTAACGGGTCAATAGATTACATGTTAAGTATACTGTTAATTGCATCATGGTGGTGAATCGTAACTTAGGTAATTCGCTTTGCCGAAACGTGGTGTGCCAGTTATCATGCATGCATCACTTAAAAATTTGAAAACATTTTATGTATTTTTTTTTTCTTCTGACAATTTAATTTCATTACCCGTGAATAAAATATTATATAAATGCTACGTTTGATTTAGTTTTAAAAAATTGCAGGATTTTCCGATTTGTTTAGTTATTTTTCAATTTTTCATAAGCGTTTTAGCCATTTGCTTTCAACAATGCACATTTAGTGGTTATGCACTACTAAATGTCAATATTTCAATATAATTTATTCATTTTATAATTTATTGTTTTACATAAAGACTATTTTCTGGAAAACTCTTAAAGAGAACTCAATATCTCTGTTTCGTCACATTTTACTATTAACTTTCCAGTCTTTACAGAAGAAAGTGTTATTTGATAGACTGGACGTAATTTATAGTCTTTCGGGGGAGAATCACCACGCACGTTTACAACAGTCATCACGAGAAGAAAGAACGGGATTTCATTAAACCACTTTGTGTTTGAAATGCCTCATTATTTCACTTTCACATGGGACCGTACGCGAAAGCGCATCGGTATGATAGGATTTTTCACCCGAACTATAGTAAATGTTCCTTGATAAGAGTTCACAGTGAGATAGATATTTAGAGCATTGTGATCTTGCAATCTAAATAACAACTTTACAACAATTTAGTATAATGAAAAGTACACTTTGCATCTCATGATCTAATGCTGCACCAGAGAAATACATCTATTTCAAAATGTGCTTCTATTTAATCGCATTTACTTGTGTTCTGTTGAGATTTGCAAAATTAGCACTTGTTATTTTTACATGTAAAGATGCGAAATTAATTAACGTGATGAATATAAAGAATAAGTTTTGCTATTCATATTACGAGATATACATTTAACTTTTCAACAACGGATTTTGAATTTTGAATTTTAAAAATAGCGTGAAGGAGAGAGAGAGAGAGAGAGAGAGAGAGAGAGAGAGAGAGATGAAAATACTCGTCAACTCTCCGGGCCCATGAAATACACTAAATACAGATACATTCGAAGTTTGTTTTTAAATTAAAATTCAGAAGAGATTCGAGACCTATGGTGAGTAGATCAAAACATTTGTTTCTGTAACATTGATACATATAAATACAGTAATTGTCCATCTCTGGTAAAAGTATCACGAAGGAAGGGGGGGGGGGGCTGTTAATCGAAACTTGCATACTAATTATTATTCAGTGAATTTATTATCGTTAGAGGCCATGTCTCCATTAGAATAGGCTGTTTAATTCTACTTTTAACACAAGATTTTCTCCTTGTTTGACTTTATTGTTCATATTTTAAAAGATATTGATAACAGTATATCAACGGCATCGTAGCATTGTATAAATTAAATGTTATTGTGTATGAACTAACGTTTTTTTCTTTTAAACTGATTTCTTTGTATAAATTATCCAACAAATATTCCCCTCTCCCCCACTTTTTTTTCAAACATACAAATTTGAAAAATGCGCATATCATGGAAACTGAAAAATCTAGACACTTTGAGAATGTAATCCTTTTAATTGGAATTATATAATGCATATGTGATCTTTGAAAGGAACTCTTCAGATTTCGTCGGTACAAAATAAAATATGGTGCATATGTTGAATTTTTGAATCGTTATATCAATAAATTCACTTTTTTTTTTTAAATATATATATATTTTCATAACAAATGTACAGATACTAGTATTTTTTGTTCGGTCAAATTAAAACATGCTTATTTTATGTGGGTGTCATGTCATTTCATGACTTTTTATGCCGAGTAAATAAAGAAATATATGTTAAGAAAAGTCTTCGAAAACAGCAAGGAAATTAGAAAGTTGGTTCAGTGAATATTTATCAGCCGTAGAAAATGAACCCTTTCAACTTGCTCCCACTCGGGAAAACACCGTGTATTTGATACTATCAGTAGAGCTATAAAACGAATAGATGATCCATTATTTTCATTCACTTAGGTAATTTGAGAGAATTTATCAATGAGTATGGAACTTTGAAAGTAATTGACTAGAAACTTGCAAGAATGCTGAAATTGCATGATCATTAAATTCTCAGTTGCTTTGACGTGGCATGTAACATTAATAAAGAAACTTTAAGTTGTATGTAACGAACGTCACAAAAATTAGATCTTTCACGCTACTGTATTCTCGGGTGTTGCAAAATGCATGTACATGTTTTGTTAGAAGACGTAAGTATAAAGGATCTTATTTAAACTAGTCTTTAATAATAAATAAATCATTAAAATAATACAATCATTAATTCTGTAGAAATGCATAAGGTTTTTTTCCTCACATCAAACAGTAACATGTATATATTTTACAGTTATCAAAACTTTACACGTTATATATCTTAACCTATCCCTTTTACATGTAAAAAAAAGTTTCAACATATTTTATCAGTAATTAGCTGAGATTTTTGTACGTTAGATTGTCCTCACCTATATACAAAGAATATAAACAAAAATGCGCGTTACACAAAAAAATGTAAATAAATATATTTAGAGTGCGGGGTATGAAATGGTTTATAAGAACAGAAAAATATTGCAGAGGGAAGAGGGTTGTAGAAGAAAGAGAAATGACCGTCAAAATCATCAAATTCTTTTCATTTTATTTTAGATTTACTTGTGCAAAGCTTTAAAAAATTTTGTTATTTAGGCGGCCCACAAATGGGTCCTCATGAAGGATAATATCAAGGGCTAATATTCATTTATTATTTCTTATGGTGTGAAATAAAGCGGATCTTAACTCATTGTACATTTTAAAATGCAGAAAATAAATCTCGGTGTTTTCGTTAATTAACCCACAGGAAGACTGCGTTTATCTACAGGACTTATTTTAGATAAATCTGATTTTATATTTATACATTGATGGTAAATGATAAAGTTTTAGCGTAACAAGATTTCCTATTCCTTGAGAAATCGTTTATTTAAACCCAAATATATTTTTTTATTAAAAGATTTTAAGTACGTCTTTCAGATTCTAGCATTTTATGCGATGTCAATTATGCGACGAAAGGGTAACAGTTATCATGGTTATTAGCGGAGTACCAGGCTATTCAATGTTAGGAAAATCTGACCCTTTGATGTCTGTGATGAGTGTTTCGGACATCTGTCTATACAAGTTAAAGGCGACCCGTCGAAATGATTCTAGTGCTGCCATTGGTAGAAATTAATGACAGGCTTCAGCCAGCCCATCGTATGCAAAATAAGATTAACATGGTAACATTTCCCGCGAAAACTTACTCTCTTTCAGAAATTCTATTATCCTGTGTTCTGTTGAAATCTCCGAACGTTCTCTATACATCAAGGTAAGATATCTTTTAATTTCTATTTTTTTTTTATGTAAAAGTAAATTAGATGGTTCATCGATTCATTAAAATCTCTAGTTCATGAGGGATCAAGCTTAAATAATTTTGAGGCTTCATGTTGTACCACATTATCAAAATTTAGGACATCGTCTTAGCAAAATTGTAGAGCTTTAGATGTTAATTTATCATTTTAAATAGATAATTTAAAACAAACGTCGTGGAAGAAGTACTCCTGTTTACATTTTTTAAAAACAATACATTATATATACATTTGTAGTATATCTCTATGATATGTACATGCAGAGAGCAAATATCTTCATTTTCACAGGCCACAGGTCATTACTTGATCTATTCACACTGCGCAATCATGCACGGATCTAGAGGGGGGGGGGGGGGGATCGGAACCTCTGGAATTTGCAGAGTTATTAAATATATATACTATACCAAGTAAAATTGACCTTGGACCCCCCCCCCCCCCCAGAAAACACGATCCCTCCTCGAAAACGCGGATCTATGTGAAATTGGTATGAAAAGTCATAGCTATCTATATGATATCGGTATGAAAAGTCGTAGGTATGAAGCTTTAAATGTCAACGAACACCCCCCCCCCCCCCCTCACGAAATAGGTTTTTCACGTTTGGGAAAAGAGTTGATTTTTTTTTTTTGTTTTTTTTTTTTTGTTTTTTTTTTTTTTTGTCTGTTTGTTTGGGTTTTTTTTTCTTTTTTTTAAATATATTTCTTGGATGGAAAAGGTTTTGTTTTTTTGAATGGGGTGGACGGGGGGTCCACCCCCCCGGAAAAAAAATTCATGGATCCGCGCCTGGCAATAATATCTACTAGTACATAAAATGACTTGTTTTTGTTAACAATGAGCATGCTTTTCATGTATAAAAAATAGGGATGGGTATAGCCAAAAATTTATATCGCGATATATCACTTCAATCCTTATCATGAACTACCATTTTTTTACCAAGAAATTTGAAAATCAGTTGGAAAAATCAATGCATTGCAATCACCCCAGGAACAGCTGACAAACACTTCTGTTTCGGGCTGACACGCCATTGATTCAAAGGGGAATTCGTAAGGTATTTTGCTTCAGCCTTGTTTCGACGTAAAACTAGGGGAAAATTCTGGTGATTAGTGTTTTACATTTAGAGTAAGATGGGGAGGTTTTTTGAAAAAGGAGAAGTAAGTTTAGACGTTTGAAAAATAATAAAGTCGTCATGGTACGTGGTAATTAGCTTCTTGATTTTTCGGCGGGGGGGGGGGGGGGGGGCAAGTACTAAATTTGAAATCAAGGTCAACTCAATAGGCAAAAAAAGGTGTGGAGGCTCATAAAAAGTCTGTGGTGCAGAGTGCCCATATATAATTTCATAGGAAACTTGAACTGTGCACTTCGAATTAAAATGGACTTATATGTTAAGATGAAAGAAAGGGAATAACTTTACTGGTATTTTTTGTGTGCAATTCTTTTAAGCTTTAATGGAAAAAAACCCTGTAGAATTCAAGTTGACACACACACCTAAACAACCTCCCACACAATCCCACACCCTCTCTCTCACACGCACAGACACCCTCACACCCACACTCACATACATTAAAATGCCATCTACTGGCCGTTTATAGTACAACCATCTTCACATTAGGTAATATGTAATTATTGTATGTAAATAGTAAGATTAGATTCACTTACTTTGATCGTCAACAGTAACTTCTATGTCCTTGTCATCAGTATCCCTGCTTCCTACAAAGAGGGAGTCTACTGTGCGTCGCAATTTGTGGGATCTTCTTTATAATAAAAAAAAATTAACAAAAAATCCGTCGGCATAATTGTAGAATGGCTGAAACACATCACTGGAAATCGAAATATTTGCCCTCAATAGCGTATTCGAATTCGATTGGCTATATCCCCAAAAATCACCAATCAAATTAAGAATAATTGTTTGACATGCGCAGAAATAAAGGAGCGGAAGTTAAATACTCATTCAAACATTTTGTTGCAGATCGAGAAAAACATGTATTAAAGATGAGGATCTTTTGCATTCAAGTGAAACTGTCAATTCAGGACTAGGTAAGATATATGATTTTGACTTAAAAAGCATGTGCCATTTGTACAAAGTATTTAAGTTTTAAAGAATGATTGAATGTTAAAAGTTAAATGTTCAGCATACATGTATTAAACAAGACAAGATAGAGAAATGAGAAATAATAATTAAAAAAACAAACTTGTAAAAGGGTGAATATATATACATATTTTTGGTCCTTTAATACTGGAAAATCGTAACGTTAAGACTAAAAGGACCGGCATTTCTTTTAAATTATACCAACATTGTACGTACTTAATGAATTTTTTTAATCGAAAATTTATTTTCCTGTAAGTTTTAATTGATTAATTATCAACTGAAACGAATTGTTAAAATCCTATAGTATGCCGTTTTGTTTAAATCTCTGAGCTTCCACATTATGAAGATATCTAGACTGAATGTGTAACGAGAATTTTTGATTGCACATTCGATAACTTCGGATAATTCCCGGCGTTACTGACATGAAACAGCCGAGATGTGTCGAATGAGCAATTGTTAATCCATTCCTTACCCTTGAGGTTATTTTTATCAGTGTCCATATAACAAGAAGTAGTAAGGCTGATTTTTCCCATTAATATAATTTAATCCGCAACCATCGTTCTGTTCGCATCACGGAGTACACACATGTAATGAATAATGGTTCAAGGGATAATAACAACTGTGTAGATAGAAAAGACACTGCTAACTGCCCTGTTTTAAATTTATTTTCACAAATGCCGCTTTTCTAATTTTAAACTGACAAAATGTCAGAAATACTCAAGCTGTAGAAAGTAGTTACTAAGAAGTGTCATTAATATTCATAATCTAAAGTAAGAAATAGGCTATTAAGCATTTTCACGTGCTTGATAAATATAAGAAAGAGTTAAGAATTTTTAGTAACCTTTTAACATCATACAAAACTTAAAATTTCATTTATTATTCTTTTACGGACACACGTCTTTTAAAAGTTATTCAGTATATTTCAGGAATATCCGTGGAAGCATTATTTTCTGTTGAACCCGCCCGTTTAAAGCAAATTGCTTTTCCATGAACGTATTTTTATATGCTACATGTATTTATATTATTCAATTCACTTACATGTAATATGTATATCCTAAAGACATAGCAAAATTTGATCTATTACACCAGTATTAAGTTTCTTTCTTAAATGAGACCCCCCCCCCCCCCCGAAAAAAATCCGTCAAATCGATTAAAATTGGTACATCAAATTCCAGTCATTTTTTCTTTTTTTCATCATCTTCGCTTTTCTATTATTTCCTTTAAAATAGAAATTTACCAAAAAAATCGACATGCGATGATAATCCCTAAAACTTATGAATTATGTTTTATCGAATACAGCCCGAGAAATTAATAACAGTTCTATGACAGGGAAAGAATTTACGACTTTGTAATATTAAAATATAACCAAAATTGTTGTTACATGTAAACCGGAATAGTAGTCAGATCAATACACTGTGTTACCGACGAAAGATTAACCTGTTTCACCTTTCAACAGTAACCAATGAACTCGTCCGTTGACGGTTGTGGGAAATTCTACGAAAAGGAAAAGCAATCGTCGGTAACCAACGGGTGAATCACGTCGAATTTCTCTATCTTGTGGACTGATTTGATATTTTGTTTTGTTTCCTTGATACCTAACAAACGTGTGAATATGTATTCAATACGCCCAGAATAGGTACTCAGAATAATTACCGTGTGTGTTGTGTGTGTTTAAATAATTGATGTGTAAAGTATTTTTTTATCATAAATAGATAAATTATTCAGCATGCTTTCAAGTAAACATCATCTGTCTCCCTCAGTCGCGCTTACTCTTTCCTCGCATATTTAATAAGGCCACCTAAGAACTAATGTTCGTTGGACTTCTCCTCACTCAAAATGAAATCGAAGTACCGATATTCTTCACTGTCAACCGGAACTCATCCATTTACTAAATAACAATGAAATGTAATGATTCATTGAAATATCTCGTAATAAATGTATAATTTTGGTTACAGATTCTGATACCCTAAAAGAATATGAAGCAGTGAATGAAAGAATGGGATTGTCTTGTGGAGTTTAAAAAAAAACGATCGAATTTATGTTCTACTAGATGGCATCGACTAAGATTAAAAACCTAAGGTAATCAATCTCTCTCTCTCTCTCTCTCTCTCTCTATATTAGGTAATCTTTATATATAACGGACTCTTTGATCTGTTATCATGACACAGAGAAAAGATGGGACTGAACAAATATTTCCTCATATTAAGCAATACAAGTTTTTAAAGAAAAATCTGCCAAATCAAGTTTAATGCTCATTGTCATAATATAATAATAGGAAGTGGTGCCATATAAATCTATGCTTTGATTTTTAAAACATATTTACAAATTACGTTCATATGAAAAATGATTGGTCTTTGTGAGGTAAAGCATTTGAACACATTTAATTAATCTACAGTGTATTTCATACCCTATAAATTTAATTCGTTACAGGAACTATTATACAAAGTGACTTTACGCCCTGAAGTGGTAAAGAAACAATATTAAACAGCTATTTCTATCGACTTCTTCAAAATTGTCAAATGGACGATTTTTTACGCAGCAACTGGTTCACTAAGACGTCATAATTCTTTTCTTCTGCTGTAATAAAGCTTTCATTTTGTCAATTGAATGAGGATATTTGAAATAATAATCTGCCTGAGAATTATAATTTTATACGCTCATCTTAAGGCAGGGCATATTTTGTTATGGCGTTCATGTTTGTCCATATGTCTGTTTACTTTTTCGTGTCCGGCTCATAATTTTTATACTATGAGCATAAAATAAACAAACTTTGTCAGCTGGTACATCTTGTGTTAAAGGTGTGTTTCACTCTAAAAATAGGTCATTGTGACCTTTAATTAAGGTGATATTGTCAAGAAAGGGGAAAATCCTGTCAGGCTCATTACTAGATAACTATTAGACCAAGAACCGTAATACTTGGCCAGTTGATGCATCTTAAATAGAAGGTTTGTCGCATCCTATTTAAAGGGCACTTTGACCTTCATTTAAGGCAAAATTTAAATATATATATATATATGTATGTCTTTACATTTTAAATTATATAGTCCCAAAAGATGTAAGAATATTGCAGATATTTAAAAAATGTTTCATCAAGAAAATACAGTTTTTTCTCATTGCTAACTTTACAACAATTTTTAACAAATATAATAACGTTTTGTTTGTGTCAAAAACAAGAGAGAAATTCCACATTGGTGTAATTATCAAGCAGTAGTCGAGAAGAATTTTAATAACAAATTAGATGTTGAATTAGAGATAAATTAATGAGTTTCCTGTGAGGAATTAACCGGTAGAGCATTTCTGATCAGGCAGATGTTATCTAGATCTCTTGGGAATTAAGCAAAGGAATTTAATTGCTCAGTCTTGGATAAAATTATCTTGTTGTCTAGCCTCTTTCAAAAGAAATCCGGTATAAAGTAATGAAAACTAATTTGAAATTGTACAGTGTGAATTTTTTTAATATTGTCCAGCAAATGACAATGGTATTAATTGCTTAGATAAAGACTTTTTGCAATACACAAAGTCTGGAAAAGGGAACAAATCTGATGGCAATTATGGCTGCTTAACGTCTATGAGAAATATTTAAGGGGGGGGGGGATCTCCTGCAGGGTCTTGGTTTACTCATCTCTGGGACTTGTCCTAACCTCATTTATTGGATATGTTTCCATTAGGAAGTACTGGCTCATTTTGCAACATTTTTAGAAAAAAATAAAGATACCAAATGCAGTTTATTATTCATAGTTCTTACCTTTTTTTTAAGTATCTGAGGTCAAATTCCATGTTTACCCCCATCACACTTCTCTGCCTAAATCTGTCCAGCATTATGCACAAATGTAATAAATTTGTTTGGTGAATGTAAAAATTCAATTAATGGTTTATTTGACAATATATTAGATAGAAAAAATATCAAAGAATATGAATTTTACCACTCAAATGATGTATATTTTTTACAGGGTATTACAGAAGAGGAATAGAATATTACACTGTGGCAGTTGTTGAATACTTGGGAGTAATAGAGAAGAACAAGTAAACCTACTGCAAGACTTTTTTAGGAAAACTCGATGAACAATTTATCATGTCTAATATTAATATGAATTTATTAATACTTAACTAAAAAGACACACAGAAAATTGCCAAAATTTCTTTAAATTTATCTGAATTGTCTTCCCTTAGCTCTCTAACAACCTCTTGTTAAAAATATTTACTTTTTATATTATATTTTAAGCAATCAGCGTTTAAGACTTGCAAATAAATCTTTTTTCAGACTTATTTTCTTAGCAAGCAACTGTTATCACATGTTATAAACATATACATTTAATAATGAATTTCTTATCAAATTGTTGTTAAAAAGTTGTTTTCCTTTAAAGTTTTCTGAATTAACTTCCCTTGTTATTCTAACAACTAGTTGCTAAGACATTTTCAGGAAGCTATCTAAGATATTCTTAACAAGCAATTGTTAAGGTTAAGACTTTCTTGAAGCTATTTAAGATTTTCTTAACAAGCAGTTGTTAGGGTTTAGACTTATTCAGAAATCTACGATATTCTTAACAACCAATTATTAGGGTTTTAAAAGAATTGCATTAATTGAAACATAGCTTTCTTAACAAGCAGTTGTTAAGAAAATATCTTGAACATACTCCTAATCTTTTTATTAAAAAGTTAAGACATTTTTCCCAATGTTTCCTGAGTTGTCTAGCCTTGGTCCTCTAACAACTAGTTGTTAAGAAAAGAATATTTCATTAAACTTGTATGTGCTATATTTGCTTAATAATTTTAATTGATTGTCAATTGTCAATTTTTATCCCGGTTTTCTAGCAAATTTTAAAAGGATTCCATGGACCTACTTCTAGCATCCTTAACAAGTAGTTGTTAAGAGTTTATTCCGTTTGACTTCCTTTCCATTTCTAACAACCAGTTGTTAAGAATATATCTTGTGAAATTCTTTTGGTATTCTTTACAAGCAGTTGTTAAGACTTTATTCCGTGTGACTTCCTTTCCATTTCTAACAACCAGTTGTTAAGAATATATCTTGTGAAAATCTTTTGGTATTCTTAACAAGCAGTTGTTAAGACTTTATTCCGTTTGACTTCCTCTCCATTCCTAACAACCAGTTGTTAAGAATATACCTTGTAAAATTCTTTTGGTATTCTTAACAAGCAGTTGTTAAGACTTTATTCCGTTTGACTTCCTCTCCATTCCTAACAACCAGTTGTTAAGAATATATCTTGAGAAATTCTTTTGGTATTCTTAACAAGCAGTTGTTAAGACTTTATTCCGTTTGACTTCCTTTCCATTTCTAACAACCAGTTGTTAAGAATATATCTTGTGAAATTCTTTTGGTATTCTTAACAAGCAGTTGTTAAGACTTTATTCTGTTTGTCTTCCTTTGCATTTCTAACAACCAGTTGTTAAGAATACATCTTGTGGAATTCTTTGGGTAGTCTTAACAAACAGTTGTTAAAACTCTGTATAAAAGTGTAACAGTTTTACTTAATTTTATTTAACAAGCAATTACTTAAGAATTCCTTCAGCTTATTTTTCGTGTTCTTAACAAACAGTTGTTAAGACATGCCAGATATATAATGGTTTCTTTAATAAGCATTTGGTAAGAAATGGAAAATAAAGTGTTTAAAGTATGCATAGATTTCAGTTGTCTTTTTTGTACTTAACAACCATACAGAGCTTTTGATCAAATGGAATTGATCAAGTTAAAATGGAAGGTGTTACCAATATATATGAGAAATGAGCTTGGAAGTATGAAGTCTTCAATGAGGCAAAAAGGTTTCATGAAAGGATTTAAAATTTTAATAATATTAAATATTTGTAATTCTGACAAATTTGAATGATTCTATTTCATCTTGCTTAGGTGATTTATTTTGTTTTAAACATTACTGTACAAAGTATAGGTGTCACATTCTTTTCCTCTGACAGCTCTTAGCAGAACTCTCATGTCCGTTTTCTAGTTTATAGTTCAGAATTTATTATTAAGTAAAATAAGAACTATTCTGGATAAAAGTAATTAATTAATTTCATTTATAAACACTGATTTTAAAAAAAGGATGTTCACCTTGGACTTCATTTTTTACAAAAAGAAAAGATTGTGTTTTCATTATTTTTGATTTAAAAATATTTGTTTCATATTCATAACTAGGGTGCCCCCTGCCAATGTTGACTAGTATATTTAATGCCACATCGAAATGCCACTTATTTTCTCCTTCACTCTGTTCATCCACAAATAAAACATTTCTTTTCTGAACCATAGTTGGAAAAGACTGAATTCAAAATAAACAAAACATTTATTAGTTATGAGTTATATACTCAGCTCTTCACAAAATATTTCTGTTTTTTCGCATTCTATAATGTACAATTTTAGATTTTATATACCTGTATAAAGACTTCCACAGCAGATTCTGATGGAGAAATCATGATCTATATTTCAGATTTAATGTATAATGCTTAAGATATCCATTAATTTTACTTATAATATACAATTCTGAAATTAATATCATCCTTTAAAAACAAGGATAGCACATATCATCTTCGTAAACACTTAACATTCTAAAAAAAGAAAATATAATATCCAAATAACAGTTAAATAATTCAATTTGTTCATGCTGATTTTCTTCAAACATTGTATTTTCTAGATGAGTATGAACTCGAATGAATAGAATCAGCAAACAACTGTTTAAATACCCAAGACATTTTATTCACACATTAAAGCACATATCTATAATCCATATGCTTAAGAGAAAACATATCTAACACTCTACACATAAAATAGTTCACTTATGCTAACGAAAAGAAATAGGTATTATTTAGAAAAATTTAGAAAATCATTTTGTACAAAAAAAAAAAAAAAAAAAAAAAATCCCTACCTACCCTATTTTTTTGGAGGTGTAACCGGAACGACACGTTTTTTTGTTTGGCCTTAATGCTGAGTTTCCAAATGCAAAATTAAGGGTATTCGATATATTCTATACTAGTTGTCAATCATTTATTAGTGATTTATACAGAGGTTCATTTGCATATAAATGTTGTTAACATTGTTTTACTGTTTTTATTAACTTGTAATACTAAATTTTATAAATCGACAAATTCATTCTTTTTAGAAAGTGCATATAATTTGGAAAAGAGACCATCAATCCAGTGGGGGGTATTGCATGAAAGCAATGATTATAGAATATTGTAAGGCTGGAGGAGTTATAGTACAACAGGCAGGCAAGTAATGGTACTTTGTTCTGGAAATTTTTCGCCCCAGTTTTATTTTTCTTCATTCTGCCCTCCTTACAAGTAGGTGAATTTAAAATGGGACAAATTCGAAGAAGGCAGCATATATCTTTTAAACACAAATGTGTCTTATCAAATTTAAAATGGGCAAAAGTGTTTTCAAGGGAGAAAGAGTGAATATTTTAAAAATTAGAATGGGGTGAAAATATCCAATAATACAGGTTATATGTATTAACACAGTACATATGCATTTCTCTTTTCTTTGTAATGAAAATAATTTGTTCTGTAAAAGGACAAATTTTGTTCTGATTTGTATCAAATAAATAAATATGTGCCAGATTTATTATTTTGCAGGCACCTAAGTTACCATCAGTTGTGTGTCAAGCTGTGCAAAAATTCTATGTCATGTTACAGAATCTTTCTTAAATACAGGTATATGTCTGCTCATCTGGCAATCTTAGGACATCACTGGATGGTTTTGTTTAAAAAGATTACAGAGTTAACACACACTTCCAGCATGAAGACCAGCCAGTTGCCTCACCTGTCCTGACATTGTTAAAGGTAAATGGTCCTTTCAGAAAAGGATCTGACAATGCAAAGGGTTGCTCATCAATTAAAGATTTCTTTTTACCAATAGCTAATTAATTTGAATTTCTGTAACTTAAAAATTTAATGATATGAATTAAAAAAAATATTTTCATCAAAATTATTTTTATTTCAGTACTTTGTGACAGTGAAAAGACATGGCTTTAAATTACTGTATCAGAGATCAATCCAGGTTATAAATCTGAGGAAAACAATAAAGCATTCACTTCGAGCTACTAATATCACTGCCTTAATAAGATGTCTGCATGTGTAACTAACAAAGGACAGTGACCAGTTGTAGCTATGATATCAGAGGGCATCCTGAAAAACACTCATCACTAAGAATAGAAAACTTCAAATGACTTTTGTATCAATCCTTTTGAATTTCATCTGGCTTGGAATTTCAGTAGCCTTTAGCATCCTTCAAGCATTTCATGAAGTACATGTACCAATTTGCAGGCATAAAATGTTTGAAACAGATTGCTTGTCCCAAATAAAAAAAAATAATTTCTCTGCCAATTAACAGTGTCATAAGCAGTTGATTGATATCACAGTTCCACTGGCATAGTATTTGTGGTTGAATGGTGCAATTTTTAAGAAAACTTTTCACAAAAACCTGGAAAACATCAGATGGAAAGGAGCATCTACAAGAAAAACAGTTAACACTTTCTTGAATATTAACAATGATATATCATGCCCATTTACATCCTTTATATAAACTAATTAACCTAATCATAGAGAATTATGTACAAATTTGTCCTTTTGTGTATTTATAGTGTATTAAATTGATTTTACTAATTTATAAATATTTATGTTTTTCACAGTCATTAACATTTACAAATACATGTAGAAGTACATATAACATAAAATATTACATGTTTAGTAGGATAACGTGAAATTGTTATACCACAAAAACCATTGCTGACCTCGCCTCGGTCAGCAATGGTTTTTAAGGGGTAAGAATTTTACATCACCCAAAATAAACAGGTAATATTTTTCTTGTCATAAAATGCATTTTAAAGAAAACATCAAGGTGAAACGAATGTGCAAACATTCTGCACAGTTAACATTTTTTATTACTGTATATACTGTTACCCGTAGTCATGCATTTTCAACCATTGGGATGTAATGTTTGGCATACAGTATGGTAACAGTACTTGTTAACAAATGTTTTTTAAACCAATCAAATTTGACTATTTAACATGAAAGTGTATCATAACAAATTTATCTAGCATAATGGTGCTGTAAGTAACCATGGAATGTGAGCTTGTGTGAACTTGATCCAGAATTATTAAGTTTTGAATATTGTAATAAAGAATTGTGCAGCCTAAACTTTAACTTGTACCTGATTTAAATGGAGTTCTGTCATTAACAACTTGGAAGTTGGAAGTTGTCACACTCTCCATGAGTATAACTGGGGGATCTGCTTCATTTGCAGATACATGGATAACTGGATAACACATTCACTCAAAGCACTGTCCCTTTTTCAGTACCTTGTGCAGCCCTGTAATATATAATGACAAATGGAGAAAAATGCCTATTTCAAGAAAAAAAGTCTGTCTCATAATTGTAGGAGTATTGGCAAAGGGGGGGGGGGGGGGGGTCATGAATCTTGGCGGTTAATACAGTTTGTATGTGTAAATGAAAAAATGCCTTCTTCTTTGTAGAATAAAAAATGATTATTTTTTGAGTGTGTGTGACCATTTTTATTTCCGAATAGACAGGGTAGCTTATAGCCTACAGAATGAGCTGACCATTTTTATTTATTGTAGTAATTAAATTTAAAAAAAAGAATGTGTTTTCTACAAAGATCATATGTTATAGACGTGGTATTCAACTTTGTATTCCCATGGTCGATGCATTTGGGTACATCTGTTTTTTTTTTATTTGCTTTCAATGACATCGCATTTCATATCCCAAACTCATGTATACCTGTCCTATACCACTGTAAGCTAAGTCAATGCTTTAAATTTATGAAACCAATCTGTAGATAAGCGTACCTTTTGAATACAGACGATTTTAGCATAAAAACGATTTAATTTTCCCTTTTTGCTTAAGTATGTTGGCTAATCTTGGCCCCCTCGGAATAGCTTGTGTTTACGTTATGTAATGAAAAAATAAAGCAATTAAACGCTATTTACCTGCATCTATCAATCCACTTTCTCCTCTTCTTTGCAACAATCGGGGATCAAAACAAACTACAAGTTTAATAATTCCACTGCGATGCTTACAACTTAAGTAATCCATTGTCTCCAAGAACGCTCAGGTACCCGGGAGTTATAAAACGAAAGTGAAAGTCAACGAGACTTACAGACCCTTTGAATTTTCCTATAGTATACATGATAGATAAGTGTAATAAATATAATTTGTGAGCAAAAAAAACAACAAATTCTACTGGGGTGCTTAAAACTAAATGCGAAGCTGTAATCCATTGTCTGCAAGAATGGCAAGTTATAAAACGAAAGTGAAAGTAAATGAGAATTAAAGGCTATAGTCTTGGGAGCTGTTGTTATTTCATAAATAATTTGAATAGGTGATATCACCTATTCGAATAAGTGATATCACCTATTCGAATAGGTGATATCACCTATTTGATTTGAATAGGTGATATCACCTATTCGAATAAGTGATATCACCTATTCAAAATGAATAAGTGATATCACCTATTTGAATGGGTGATATCACCTATTCGAATTGGTGATATCACCTATTCGAATAAGTGATATCACCTATTCAAATAGGTGATATCACCAATTCAAATCAAATAGGTGATATCACCTATTCGAATAGGTGATATCACTTATTCGAATAGGTGATATCACCTATTCGAATAGGTGATATCACCTATTCAGAAGCTGAATAGGTGATATCACTTATTCGAATAGGTGATATCACCAATTGAATAGGTGATATCACCTATTCGAATAGGTGATATCACTTTTTGGCAGTAAATACCAAAACGGCGCCTCATACAGGTTTCTTTTACAGAACCAGGATGTAAAGATTATTATTAATTTTTCAGAAAGAGAACAATTATGAATTTGTTTTCAACTGTGACCTACATGTATGAATTTAATATTCTATTGCAATAAGAATAAAACAAGAACATAAATTTGGCAAGTTTATTGATCTCAGCATCAGAGTGTTACAGTGTGATTCCGTGCTCGTGGTAATAAAGTACAAAAGGCTGTGGTACTCAGTAACTCTAATAGTTCTATCACCCAGACACACATATCATAAGGCAAATAATTACACAGCTTAATAATATAATTAGATATATGTACAACAAATGGGTATTCATAGCCAAACTACTCTATTCTTTTATCAGTTATAAAGAAAGTTTGATGACAGAGAATGAAATAAAAATTCTCTTCACATTTAAAGCTAAAGCCCTCAATAGAGCTATGGTACGTTGTTTATTTAAACTTTGAGCAGATACTTTATACTTCAACTTCTCTGTCCTACGATGTATTTTACCTACATGATTTATAAGTATTTGTATCATTTTAAAAAATTTTCCCAAACAATTTAATTCAGCTTAGTTTGTCATGGTCTACATCAGAGACAACGTCCTCTAAAAATATCAACCAATCAAATTAAGACTGATGTCATAATGCTAAAAATAGAACAACACAATGTAACATACAGCACTGAGACAGCTTTATATTTCCTTTGATCCTTTGATATATTTATTCGGAAAAGATCATCTATAGTGAAATGGTCTATTGTAAACTAAGAAAATCTGATTAGACTAGATAGTATAGTCCTATCACATTGGTACCTATGTCACGTTAAGAGGAATCTCTTTTCAATATATGTACAGTGAAATATTCTTTACATTAGGTGGTAACTTTTTCCCAGCATGTTATAAGGGTTCCACTTATTGTAATAGCACCACCAGCCTAACAAGCTTACCACTGAATACATGTAATCGACATTAATGTGATACTACAACGTAAGTGTGGTGATGACCTTTTACAATTCATCTGATAGGGGTTCTATCTCTTCTGGATAATTCACTTAATCTAATAGACTGTATTGTGATAATTCACTTAATCAAATACACTGTATTGTAATATTTCACGTGATCTAATACACTGTATTGTGATATTTCACTTTATCTAATACACTGTATTATGATATTTCACTTAATCTAATACACTGTATTAATGTAATAAATACTACTGTGATCATGGTGATATTTCTGATTAGACAAACATATACAGTTATCATGCAACACAAATTAAGCACCAAAGTCTCTCACACAAAACATGATAAAGAGGTCATAAAGATCCAGTAATTAAAAGTCGGTGTGAGCTATCTAGATGAGGTTTTTGTAACAATAACACACACTGAGACCTATTCTTATGATGCTAACCTAAGGTAAAAATGTATTGGAAAAATGGAAGAAGACTATTATGATAAAAGATTAATTTTTTAAATAATAAAAATCTGTTGCAGATAAAACCCAGAGGTCTCTAAAGAGACTGTACCTCTACTGGTTTGTATACTAATAATACAGGAAGAGAAAGGTTAAGTCCGTACTGGAAACATTTATTTTCAGTTTAACATTTACAGAAAAGATGCATCCTGAAGTTTATGGTGTGTTTGGTCTTGTCTACTAGTGTACCAAGTTTTACCGAAACATTCTGTAAAAAAAATTACCAAATAAAAAATAATTTCTATATTTAGTAACCATGGCAACACCATTTAAGAAAATCAAAATCCAATAAAAGAAATCATGCTGTCTGTTGTTGTAGTCTTCTTTAGTACCAAGATTTTTTGAAATTGGACCAAAACTGTACGAGAAGTATCAAAGAAAATGTTCCAGACAAACAGTAGGTAATAGACATTTTACCACAGCATGAGTTCTGATGATCACTGATTCGTAGAAATAAACATCATGAAAAGGAAAAAGAGAGACTGTATATTATTATTCTATAAATACACCTGAATAAAACACCACACAGAGACAGGTCGTGAAAGCTACAAGTACTTCAGAGAAACTAAACCTAAAACAAAGCTTATAACAAATGTATAACAACAACAATATATGACACGCGTCTCAATAACATGGTGATACAGAGATTTACAAATGAGACAAGCAATGATCTTTACTGATGATATACAACAAGCACATACAAATGACATGATATGATACAGAACTTTACAAATGATAAATAGAAGCAATTATCAATGGCTCACAATGATGTAGAATTTTACAGATGATATATAGGCAAGAATCAATGAAATGTGATAAAACAGAACTTTACAAATGACATGAGACAGGCATGTATCAATAACCAAAGATGATACATGAACAGACATCTACAGACAACGTGTATAAATGTATCATGATGAACAGACGTGATGATAAATGACAAGACATAAATTAATGTAACATAATGATACAGACATTTACAGAATGAATCAATGCCATATGATGATACAGATATTTACAGATGATATATAAGACACGAATCATTGTCACATGATGATACAGACATATATCAATGTCACATGATGATACAGACATATATCAATGTCACATGATGATACAGACATGTATTAATGTCACATGACAATACAGACATGAATTAATGCCACATGAGATGATCATGGAGGTATAAAGGTAAATAGTTAATATTCAATGAAGTGATGATAAATAGATGATAAACAGAGATGATAAGTGATTTTTTAACATAAATAGCTGATAATTCTCTATTGACTGATGATTGCTAATTACAATTAAAATAAGTCATGATATATATGAAGCATTTTCTGGCTGTACAACCTTTTCTTACACTTAAAAAGAGAATAGACATTGATTCCTACAGCTATAGCAAGCACCTGTTACACAGGGTTAAACCTATCTACACTTTTCACCAATGTAAATAGCACAAGATATTAACTTGTTTGCAAAAAAATAACCATTACACATATGAACAGTTTGGATAAGTATAAATAATCCCTTATAAATATTTTTAGGTAAACTATGTGTAAATAAATCAGCTGTTCTATTTAGTTAAAATGATCAATGACATATATATATATATATATATATATAGGCTGATGTTATAATGTAGTATACATATTGCACAGATCTTTAACATCACACAAACTTAAAATATTTAAAAGATAAAAAATTTCGTAAAAAACAGGGGTCAAACAACCTTAAAAATCATACAATTTTAATGAAAATAAAATATTCAACAGTAAATTTGGTCTCACAACCACTAGCATTAAATTTTTCTACATAAATCTATCAAATACAAGTCCACTATTCTGACAAAAACAAACTACGCAATATAAACTATCTGATGAAAAATATCAGATCTAATAAAAATAAACAGTCGATCAACATAAAAAACAAAACACATACATGTAAAATAAATTAAAAATGAGATCCAAATAATACAAAACACAAAAATCAGTCAATCTTAAACATTCCGTTTCTAAACAGGTAACATTTGTGTTGTCATGGTAACAGATTCTGTAGGGTCGTTCTTTACAGTATCTGGTCTTTTTCCATCCTTAACTCTTGTGACCTTTCTGCACTGTTTCATTGTGTGAGGAATTGACTCTAGACTGCAGTCAATGCAGGGAGCACTATCTAGGTCAAGGTCATTGATCTGGCCTTGAAGGTCATTTGATTTCACCTTCTGGTGAGAATCTGAGTCTTTCTGATTGTCACAATGCTGTAATCCCGTGTCCATATCCAGTGTCTCTTTCTGGATGAGGTGACCTAGTTTTTCCTCTAGGTCTTCTGAGTAGCCAATCAGAGGAAAGCTTTCCTCCATGTTAATTCCCCCACTGATGTCACTTTGACCTACATAGGAGACATCAGAGTTTGTGAGGAGGGGGCTACCTTCATGTGTTCCCTCCTTTGTTAAGTTCACATCCTCCTTCATATATTTTCCCTCACTTCCCCCTGTTTTACTGACCTCCTGTACTGAGTTGACTAGGGGGCTACGTTCATAAGCCCCGGCGTCAATCCTCGGTAGTTCCTGTAGCAGACGCTGAAGACTCTGATGATCATCAAGTCCACCCTCGTGAAGTCGGCGAACTGGAAGTAATTTGATTTGGTGAGGCCCGCTACGTAGCACAGCACTGTAAGCTGGAGGTGATGCAGAGGCGGCCCGAGAACCTGGACCCGAGGCCTCGTCCAGGCTGAACCTCTCAGCAGGATCGTGTTCACTGCCATACCCCGAGCTCTTCTCATATCCACAACGGGAGTTAGCTGTGCCATTAGTTGAACAGCCATCTAACTGACTGCCGAGCGGGGTGTCATTAAAGTCTCGATTCAACACTCCTATGTTGGAGAAGTTGATGCTGCGTAGATGTAAAGGAGACATTGGTGGTGGGATATTAGGCATAGAGGAGTCGATGTCGTACAGGGGGGTGGAGCTAAGCTTGGTCCAGTGACTGAGAGGGAAGGGCTGGTATGTGTCTCGGGTACTGCCGCTGGTTACAGACTGAGGACTCTGACCCGTGTTATATGCTCGCTCATCTGTAGAAGAGCTCCTGATTTCTTCGGATGTGGTGGGTGATACTTGAACGGTGAGTTCGTCTGGAGAGGGAGATAACTCCACTGTGCGGTGCCTGTCTATTTCCTGCATCAGTTCACTGAAATTCATACGAACAATCTTTGACTTTGGTGGTGAGACTTTGGGGCTGTTCTTCCACAAAGTAGGCCTCTTGGCTCCACTTACTGGGAAATCATATGTTTGATTCTTTCGAGGGGACTCGGATCTGGTACTTCCTAGTCCTGGGTTGGGGAGGATAAAGTCAAAGCTTGATGTCTCCTCTGCCAACTGATCCAACATCTCCATGGACTTCTCAGGGTCATAGGGGTCATTGGCATGGAGACGACTCAGAATGTCCCTGACCTCTGTGGCCTCGGCGTCGTCTTCCTCTTCGTAAGCTTCCCTGTCGTCGTGGTCACACGTCGATTCAGAGCGCTCGGTCTGGGAACTGCTTGACCGTCGCTCATCAGAACTGCCTCGCACTTGGAGGTTCTTGAGGATGCCACGTTCTGGTCTCGCACTGTCCGGGTCACACACAATAATGGGAGGGGGAGGTAATTCTAAATCACTCTCCTCTTCACTGGCCAAGGATTTCTTTTTCCTCCGACCAAAGAATCCGTCTGACCTGATTAAAACCACAGAGATTCATACAATTGTTTATTTTTTTTCCAAGACGTCTTTTCTGCATTATCATTTAGACTTAGAAAAAAAAGAGACAATTTTTTTTCACCCAAAAGTGGAAAGTCATAAATTAATTTATGGTAAATTTAAAAAAAAAAAATTTTTATTAAATGAATTAGTTCCAAAGCAATATACTTTATATGTAGCTATTTGCTAGGCACATACAGGTATAAGCAATAAACTAAATGAATCACGTATCTGAGAATACAGGGGCAAGGATATAAAAATTCATCAATGATTTATTTGTAGGCAAGCAAGAACCCAAATAAAGTTACTAAGATGTCTTACTTGTATGAAGGCATGGATCCAAATTTAAGGTTCTTTGTCTTGTTTTCAGAGTGCTCTCCCTTGAACTTCTTTTTAAATCCAAAGAAACCCTTCTTAGCTCCGCCCAGTTTGACTGGGGTCTTCCTCCTTAATTAATGACAATAAACTGATAGTGAGTTACTGATGTATTTAGTTACTGCAGACGTACTTTTTCTGTGTGGGATTAATTTACACTAGGGATGGCAATTTGCAACTGGTTAACCGATTACTCGGTCAGAATGATGGTAATCGGTTAGAAAATCTGTAATCGGTTAGTCGGAAAAAAAATTAAAATATATGTAAATTTGAACGAAATTTTCTTACATTTCATTTTTAAAAGGAAACTTCTACATAAACGTTAATAATTTAGCATTTTCACATATCTATTTAAGCTGATTTGGAGGTAATTATTGTTCTCCTGATTGAGATCGCAGGGTAATTGGTCAGTTTGTGAAGTGTTAATAAGTGTACAAACAACATGTCATTACCCTGACTGTCCCGTAATTCTTCAATGATGTTAAATAAATCACCGTTGAGCACTCTGAATTATTATGTCTATCTTTTGCAGTTATCCATCAAATTATATTATTAGACAAACATTGTAAGTAAAAGTAAAAGTTCAGACTTAGTTTTGATTATGGCGACAATACAGAATGTGTAACATCTGCTCTAAAAAATTATCAATGTCTGATTTCTCAGGCATGTTTCACGGTTTTCATAATTTTTTCTTATCTATTGAAATTGAAATAAAATATATGTACATGTAGTTTCCTGATCAAGATAAAGAGATTGTTTTTAACATCTTACAATGAGTAAAGCTCCATGAAAAAGAAATGTCAAGAAAATGTGTATTTTGATACGATTAATCGGTTAATCGGTCGGAACGTCTTATGGTTAACCGATTAGCAATTCTGTAATCGATTGCCATCCCTAATTTACACTATGTAGACAGTCACATATTCTACCCAGAAATTTGTCATAGCATACTTAAAATGTACAATAGCAAATCTAGAAATCTGCCTAAATTTCTATCCATGGATTGAAGAGAACATTTTATTGCCCAGAATTATGACCCCGTGGAAAAAAGAAGATTTACAGTTTTACAATAAATCATCTCGCAATGAATTCCAGAAGCCTGAGGGTTCATTACTCCAGTATACAAGTCAATGAGATTGAATTTGGATCAAAATGATTTACTAAAAAAAAGAAATACAAAAATTATTTTTAAAAAATGTCCAGGAATCTGTAGGTAAAAGCTTGATCCTGAGAATTAAAAGAGCAGTAATCAAGGTATTACATATACATGTATCATGTATATACAGTATGAGAAAAACACTTGTGTGGTGAGTCATTAAAATTCTAAGTTAACTAAAAGTTAATGTATCTTTACTATATTTTTATATATTGCTTCAGGGAATTTATTTCATTTTACCTCTGTGGGTAAACAATGAACATGTTCTTGACATTTATGTTATTAGTCCCCTACCGGTGAAACCGGAGGGGACTATAGGTTTCCTCTGAGTCTGTCGTCCGTCTGTCTGTCTAGCTGTCCCTCTGTCTGTCTGTCAGTCTGTCCCACTTGGTTTTCCGCACTTTTTTTCTGAACGCTTGCAGATATTGAGCTGATTTTTGGTATGTGAGTGTATCTTGATGAGTTACATATTGAGTTTGCATTTTGTTCCGCTTCAATGATTTTTGATGGAATTATGACCTTTTCAATTTTTCAGGGTTTTCCGCAATTTTTTTCTAAACGCTTGCAGATATTGAGCTGATTTTTAGTATATGTCTTAACCTTGATGAGTTATAGATCAAGTTCACACATCGCCCCGCTTCATTGATTTTTGAGGGAATTATGGCATTTTCAATTTTTAGCGGGAACCAGATTACACTTGCCGGTAGGGGACTAGTATTGCTAATGCAATACTCTCAGAATGCTTGTTGTATATCATCTGACCTCAACAAGTGACCTGATGTAATGACCTTATCATGTGACCTTATCACATGACCTTATCCAGTGACCTTCTCATGTGAATAATGAACTTACCAAATGACATGATGTAATGATTTTATCTAGTGACTATATGCACTGACCTTTTCAAGTGACCTGACTTGGTGACAATTAGATGTACTTAAATATTTCTACCCATTTTTATTACATACCTATAACAGAGGAAGGTTAAAAGAAGGAACAACACGAGACTGAGGACAACTCCTCCCAGTATAACCATCAACCACTGGGTACTTAGGCCTTCATCCTCTGCTGTTAAAAAAAATTATATACAAAGCAGAATTAGAGCTCAAACTCCTGTAACACTAGAGAAGTTTAAGACATCTATTTCATAATTTTCGAGGAAGATACTTTGCCACTTAGTGGAAGATTTTTACCTTAACTGATGCCATCAAAAGCAATGGTAAATGAAATGAATATATGTCTAAAATTACCAGAAGCTTACATAGAAGAGTTATCTCAACTTTTCAACACTCACAGTTTATGAAAGGGGACTAAAACTGACAATGGCTTATGTGGAACAGTTATCTTTAATCCCTGTGGAAACATAGACTTACCAACATACACAGCAGGGACCGCATCATCAGGGGTTACCAAGGGAACCACCACTGGGGGCTTCTCTGTGATTGTGGTGGTGGTGCTGGGAGCCACAGTTGTCTTAGCGGTGCTGGTCAGGGACCACACTCCTGTTGTCATGGTGATAGGTGCCAGTAAAGAGCAGTTCTGACCGGTCCATCCTTGGTGACAGAAACAGGCTCCAGTCTTTGTACAAACCTGGGACAGAGGAACACAGAAATAAGCATGTACAGGCCTAATAAGGAACTCTAAGATAATTAAATTAAGATGACCTAATACACTTAAAATGTACAAAACATTATCTCAGTACTGCAAAATCACTAATTGTCATATTTAATTTTCTGTCATATTTGTGGTATGAAGCAACCCCACAAATTCATGTCCTCCACAAAAAGTTAACATTTCAAACTACAGAAAATATGTTTCTCAAACTATGAATTCAAATCAAATCCCCATAAACCAAGGTTGTCCCTAAGACCCAGGGACCAGGGAATTTCCCAAACTATAATGACATAATTTACCAATTATTCTGGTATTCCCCATCAAACCCCTCTTAGGGAAGGAACCCCAGACTCCCTTTTACTCTTTTAATGGCCCCTGCAATTTCAATTCTTAGGAACAACCCTGAAAAACTTAAACTTTTTTCTGGAAACCAAGAAAACTTTAATCCTGGAAAAATCAGTGATATTATAGTATCCCAATATGATGGCATTTAATCTTGACATCATGTGAAAAGAAGGATGAAGAATTAATTAAAATCGATTCCTGCCTTACCCCATTTCCAGAACAAGCCACATTCCCTTTAGATCCAGGACAGAGCATGCTGGGAACTGTCGGCATGGTGATACACTGTTTGTTGCGGCAAACTTTGCCCTCCCCACATTTCGTACCTTCCTGTACCAATCCAAAGTGAGGCAATGACATCACAGCTGGTCCATAAATAGCCCTAAAGATACAGGAATATCCCCAAAAGTTAAAAATCTCATAGCCGGTCCATAAATAGCCCTAAAGATACAGGAATATCCCCAAAAGTTAAAAATAACACAGCTGGTCCATAAATGGCCCCAAAGATACAGGAATATCCCCAAAAGTTAAAAATATCACAGCTGGTCCATAAATAGCCCTAAAGATACAGGAATATCCCCAAAAGTTAAAAATCTCATAGCCGGTCCATAAATAGCCCTAAAGATACAGGAATATCCCCAAAAGTTAAAAATAACACAGCTGGTCCATAAATGGCCCCAAAGATACAGGAATATCCCCAAAAGTTAAAAATATCACAGCTGGTCCATAAATAGCCCTAAAGATACAGGAATATCTCCAAAAGTTAAAAATATCACAGCTGGTCCATAAATAGCCCTAAAGATGAAAGAATATCCCCAAAAGTTAAAAATATCACAGCTGGTCCATAAATAGCTCTAAAGATGAAAGAATATCCCCAAAACTTAAAAAAATATTTCTGTTTGTTTTATATGCACTTTATATTACTAAGTGTATCAAATCTTCATTCTAAAGATATTCTGTAAGCAATATAACTATATGAAATCTTTATTCTGTATTGTTGTTTGTGTGTAAATAACTTGACAGACTGTACAATCATTATTTTCCTTTAATTCTGACACTTACTTGCAGTCATACTCCTTGCCGTTGCTGAAGACGGTTGTTTTGGAGAAACTTTTGTCAAAGTTCAGAAGAGGAAGTTTATGTCCTCCTTCACAATGTAACAAACCACACTGAATGTTCCTGTAATGACATCATAATGTAATGGTATTACAATACAATGTAAAGATATTACAATACAATGTAATGATATTACAATACTATGTAATGATATTACAATTCTATAGTAATGTAACAAACCACACTGGATGTTCCTGTAATGACATCATAGTGTAATGATATAACAATACTATGTAATGATATTACAATACAATGTAATGATATTACAATACTATGTAATGATATTATAATACAATGTAATGATATTACAATGCTATGTAATGATATTACAATACTATAGTAATGTAACAAACCACACTGGATATTCCTGTAATGACATCATAGTGTAATGATATTACAATACAATGTAATGATATTACAAAACAATGTAATGATATTACAAAACAATGTAATGAAAATAGTAAATTAACAAACCACACTGGTTGTTCCTGATCAAAATTAATATGTTTAACAGGCCACTGAACTGTTCCTACTAATGACATCACAATTTAATTTGACTGATCACTATACATTGCCCAAATCTTGGCCTTAAAGAACACAGTTGATACTATTATGAAAACAATAAAATACATATAAGGGGTATTGAAGTTTTCCAAAATAGTTTATTCTAATACGAACATTTTACATGCGTTATTTTAACCTGGATTGATGATAATTTAACACCTAAAACCACTTTCAGGTGTAAATGTTCATTACACATAATCTAACAGTCTATATTAATAATGATTTGACTTTATTATGTACATACTCTGGCAGACATTTGGAGAACCATCCTGTCTCTTCATTCCTGCCACAGTGACCATTAAAATTCCCTGTGGGGTTAAACTTCTCGAAGCATTGCAGGTCCGCTCCCGATGAATCCTTCCCCCAGATATACTGACACTGTTCCCTGAGGGTGGGGCAGATTCCACTGATGCAGTACCCAGTGTTGTTGGAACATGGGTAACCATCGGCAACATAGTTATTGACTGGGCACTTAAATAAAGATTATATAAATGTTAATGACGAAGGTAATCAACATTGATTTGTTAATAAATGAATAAAATTATCAGAAAACAGCAAAATATACAGATGCCTAAAAGATGCCCTTCCCCCTCCTCCCCCCCTTGTACTGGGACATCACCAACCCTCCCAATACCACCTTATCACAATATACATGTACCCCTCCAACCCCACCGCCCTTACTTGGACATCATTCACCCTCCCAGTACAACCCTAACCCAATCACAACTATACAGTCATGTGCCTCCCCGCTATTTCCCGGACACATCTCTGGGTTATCATTCACCCTCCCCATGCAACCCTAACCCCATCACACTATACACTACCTCCCCACTGTTTCCAGGACACATCTCTGGGACATCACAATCTGTGGACTGGTCCCGACAAACATAATGACTTGGCAAAAACTGAAAGTAAAAAAAACAAGAGGCCCATGGGCCACATCACTCACCTGAGCACATTGGCTAGGCAAAAGTACAAATCAGTTCAGTATTGAAAAGATTACCTTGGGTGGGGAGGGGGGGGCTTGAATTTTAAACTACCGGTACCTTCCATGTCAATTTAACAAATGGCTTTGTTGTGCTTGAAAAGATTTTTAAAAAATTTTCCCATATATTCCTTTGTAAAAATTTGATCCCCAATTGTGGCTCCTCCCTATCCCAGGGATCATCATTTGAACAAACTTGAATCTACACTACCTGAGGATGCTTCCATATCAATATGACATAGTTTTTCTGTTCTTGAGAAGAAATATTTTTTCTATATGTTCTTATGTAAAACTTTCGATCCCCTATTGGGCCCCACCCTACCCCTGCAAAGGCGGATCCAGGGCCGGCATGCCGGGCGTGCGCCCCCCGTTTTAATTTTTTTATGTAGAACTTATATGTCCATTATCCTAAAATCAAGGAAAAAACATCTCTTCTTTGTAAGAATTCATCAGCTTCCCGGACCCACTGGGGGCTTCAATGCAGCCCCAGACCCAATGCCCCCTACTGCCCCCCCCCTTTACAAAATTCCTGGATACACCACTGCCCCAGGGATCATCATCCGAACAAAATTGAATTTTACACTACCTGAGGATGCTTCCATATCAAAATGACTAAACATGATTTTCAGTTCTTGATAAGAAAATACTTTCCAATATGTTCCTATGTAAAATTTTCAATCCCCCATTGGGCCCCACCCTAACCCCGGGGGTCATCATTTGAACAAAATTGAATTTACACTATACCTGAGGATGCTTCCATATCAAAATGACTTATCATGGCTTTGCAGTTCTTCAGAAGAAGATATTTTCCTATACATTTCTATTTAAGACTTTGATCCTCCATTGTGGCCCGACCCTACCCCCCAGGGGTCATGATTTGAACAAAATACAATCTACACTATCTGAGGATGCCTCCACATAAATATGATCAATCAGGGCTTTGCTGTTCTTGAGAAGATTTTGAAAAATTTTTCCTGTATATTTCTATGTAAAACTTTGATCCTCCATTGTGGCCCCATCCTTCCCCCGTGGGTCATAATTTGAATAAATTTGAATATACACTACCTGATGATGCTTCCATATAATGACCAATCAGGGCTTTCCTCTTCCTGAGAAGAAGATTTTTTAAAGATTTTTCCTAAATTTTTCAATGTAAAACTTTGATACTAAGTCCACTGTGGCCCCGCCCTACCCCCGGGCGTCATGATTTGAACAAATATGAATCTACATTTCTTGAGGATGCTTCCATATAAATATGACTCATCATGGCTTTGCTGTTCTTGAGAAGAAGATTTTTAAAGATTTTTCCTTTATATTTCTAAGTAAAACCTTGATCATCCATTGTGGCTCCATCCTACCCCCGGGGGTCATGATTTGAACAAACTTAAATCTACACTTCCTGAGGATGCTTCCATATAAATATGACTCATCATGGTTTTGCTGTTCTTGAGAAGAAGATTTTTAAAGGTTTTTCGTTAATATTTCTATGTAAAACTTTGATCCTCCATTGTGGCCCCGCCCTACCCCCGGGGGTCATGATTTGAACAAACTTAAATCTACAATTCCTGAGGATGCTTCCAAAAAAAATATGACTCATCATGGTTTTGCTGTTCTTGAGAAGAAGATTTTTAAAGGTTTTTCATTAATATTTCTTTGTAAAACTTTGATCCTCCATTGTGGCCCCGCCCTACCCCCGGGGGTCATGATTTGAACAAACTTGAATCTAGGTTAGCTAAGGATGCTTCCACATGAGTTTCATCTTTCCTGGCCCTGTGGTTCTTGAGAAGAAGATTTTCAAAAGATGCTACTAATTTTTCACAAATTCTCTATTATCTCCCCTTGAAAGAGGGCGCGGCCCTTCATTTGAACAAACTTGAATCCCCTTCACCCATGGATGCTTTGTGGCAAGTTTGGTTGAAATTGGCCCAGTAGTTCTGGAGAAGAAGATGAAAATGTGAAAAGTTTACGACAATGCCAACAACAACGCCAATGACGACGACAGACAACGGACAAATTTCGATCAGAAAAGCTCACTTGAGCCTTCAGCTCAGGTGAGCTAAAAAGTATGCAAAGTTTACTTTAGCAGTGACATTATGTTGCACTTTTATGCTATTTCTGTCGTCTTGTGCAGTCATTACAACAGGTTTGACTATAATTACACTTAGTTTGCCATTCAGATACAATATGACAATAGGTTCCTCCTTAACATTGCCTTAATGTACAATTGTGGCAAATGGTTCTAATTTTGCACTGTCCTAACTTACTGTACAGTTGTGACAGCAGGTTCCACTTTTACACTGGGCCCAGGATTTGAGGAAACAAGTGTCTGGATCACAACAAGGGTCTGTCATGTGACATTGCTACAGAAAACAACAACAACAAAAACAGTAAAATGCAAAATTAATAACTGTGAGAGTTTACTAGCAGGTTGTGTGTAGATATTCATCAACCAAAAATCTTAGCAAAAGAAAATCAAAGCTACTTTTTGACTTCTCAACTAAAACATGAAAAACTTTATTAAGCAAGGAAACAAAAAAAACCTAGATTAAATCAAACACAATTCACATAAAGTCCTTTAATTTTCTTTAACCTTGACATGCACACTGATAACAATTGAATCTTTGACTTTGACATACAGATGACCTTATGACCTTTGACCTACTGACCTCTGCTGACCCACAGTCACATTCTTCACCTCTCTCTACAATCAGGTTTCCACACTTCTGTTTAAATGTCTCCTGAAAAATAAAAAATAATAATAATATATTTCAATTTTCTGTGAATATTTTCATTTAAATTAACCGTATCTGCTAATTAACTCTCATCTTAACTAACTGTACCTGCTAATGAAGTGTCTCTTTATAATTAACATTATTTGTTAATTATTAACATGATTAAATCTCATCTTAATTAACTGTATCTGTTAATTTAATCTCATCTTAATAAACTGTATCTATTAATTAAATCTCATCTTAATTCACTGTATCTGTTAATTACATCTAATTATATGTATCTGTTAATTAGGTATTTTTTTTACCTCTTTCTCTGGCTGAGTATCCAGACAAGAAGCCACGTCTACACTCAGAGCCACCTCCAGATCTTCACGACTACAGGAGGAAAACTTACGAGCCTGGAGTCCTGTTTTTGTCCTGTAAACAGACAGGTCATTTACTTCCTTCGTTAACTTTTCGTACTTATTAACTCTTGGTTCTTTGTACACAGCTTCAAGAACTTAATGGTATTTAAGCACAGAATGACTGAGAAACTATCACAGAACATGTGTAGAGATTGTATGTTCACAGAACATGTGTAGAGATTGTATGTTCACAGAACATGTGTAGAGATTGTATGTTCACAGAACATAGTAGACACTGTACACTAACAAAACGAGTAAACATTGCGAGGTGTTTACACCATTCTGATGTACAATGTTTATGTCTGTAATTTGACGTTTTTTCAGTAGAGTATGTGTAAACATTGTAAACTCATCTGTCAAAATATGTGTAAACTTTGTATACTAAAAGAAAATGACTATTGTGTAAACTTCTCAGGTATATGTCAAACACATTTTTAACAACATAATCTCGAATTCTCAGGAATATGTCAAAGACTAATCTCAGTTCCATCACATTCAAATAATGAAGTTTGACTGTATATATTATGTATTATATACTTACAGAACATGTGTAGACATTATACAGCCAAATTCATCTTCACAGGAACAGCCACCTGTCGTGTCAAATATCCACATAATTAATAATTAATTCTAAAAATAACCATTAATCATTAAGAACAATAATAGATAAGAAATGTGATGATTTTTAGAAAAATATGACAGTGCATGCAGCACATAGATTAAATCACAAGAACTCAGAAAGGCTTTGATGGATTAAGCAAATCTTCATATACTGACAACATTGTGGGTCTAGGATTAAGACTTTGCAGACTGAAACAATCTCCATGACAACAATAAGGGTCATATGTTATGCTGCATCTCATCAAAGTGCATAAGTAAAACAAAGCTTGTCGGCTGGTTAAAAATGTTGACTGGTCACCATGGGTGACAGACAGAGGTGAATTGAACACATGAAAATTAATAAAACAAATTGTAAAATGCATGGAAAAGGTGATAAAGATTTTTTATGTGGCACTTTTACAAGGCCCTCTGATACATATATATTATTATAACAGTAATTTGATCCGAAGAGCCATATCACGTGAAGTTGACTGGCATGGATCATCAGATAAAACGAGACACGAAGCGTCAAGTTTGATCTGATGATCTGCGCCTGTCAATGAGACTTGATACGGCTCTTCAGATCAAGTTACTGTTATAATGATAAATTTATTATATACCCCTTTACAACTAACGAAATACAATAAAAGAAAACATTTTGGATCAATTACATAACTTTTATCCATCAAACAAACCATTTTGTCAAGGAACTTTTTGATGCGAGAGAACAGAAACGTCATTTATCTGTGTACTACGTCATCAGTTTCAGAGAGGGGTTATATGGATTCAGAAAACCACAGTGTGGTGATCCGGAACGTCAGATCACACCGTCACGTGATTGCATAAATTCAACAGTTAAACTGATTGACAAACAGTTGGGTATATAACAAAAATGTGGTTTACAAGGTAACCACTGTTCTCCTAAAATACCACAAGAAAAACACGGAGCAAATTTACTTAAAATGGTATTTTCCAATCAGAATCAACATGAATTTCTTCAGCAATTTGAAAATTTTTGTCCCCTTTAGCTAGGCCCTCTATCAATAATACACATTCTCTGAAAACTACATTTCCAAAGATTTTTACCAAAAATATCTAATGATCTTAGATCCTACAAACTTTTCCATCCAAAATAATGATAGACAATAGTCTTTACAGACCTACCAAACAAAAATACTTAAGAGAAGGGTCAATATTTTCTTTCATGGGCTGAAGTCTAAAACTCGACTTGCCCGATCTTGGCAAATCCTGGAGAGAAATCTTCCCAAACATCTATCCAATGAATAAATATGGGATTACAATTTCCACAGAGACTTTCTAAATATATTGAATCTCAGGCAGATATAGTTCTCAAAAGACCCACAATTACTATCCAAAATGAACATACAATATCCGATTACAGTCCCCACAAACCAAAAATATTGATTCTTAATATAATTCAGATATTTAATTTCATTCAGAGACGGAAAACTTTGAGCTGAGTTTCTGATCTCACTGCAAATAAAATGTATTGAATTCCTATCATTCATAGAATGACTGTGTATCCATAGTTCTTTATGGGTACTGCAACCAACCAAAAAACTTTTTTTTTTGCTGAAGACAGAAAATTAAACTAATTTATAAACATTCAGCTAGTATATGTGTAAATTTTACAATGTAAAATCCATGCAAAAACTGAAAGCTCACATATCAAAATAATAGAACACCAGGGACACAAAAAGCCATGACTGAATGAAGGTTACCTTGGTGATAAATGAATCGTCCACTGACTGATGTCAAATAAAAATACAATTTAATTTTTTTTTTACTTTTGCTATCTCAAATTTGGTTTATACTGTTTTGTCCAGGTTAACAGAAGAGAAATTTTCAATATTTCATCATTTAAATTCAGATTCCTTACATTTTTCTAATAGATGTTGGATTAGAAGATGAAATCATTCAAAAGATGCAAACATGAGAAACTGACTATCTCTGAGCAGGCATGGTCACTTCATTAATAATTACTTATACCTACTTTTACCTAGAAAGAATGACAAGAGTATACGAGACCAAGACTAACTCACCATCTTCATCATGCTTGAGTCCTAAATTGTGTCCAATCATGTGAGAAAGAACAGAGGCCAATTTCTGGGGCTCCGTGAAGGAGGGATTCTGGAAACAGAACAACTGTGAATGAATCAAGGATTGAAAATCACAGATTATGTAAAACAAAAATGTTTACAAATGATTTAAGCTTTATGTCACAGGAACTAGGGAAACTGAATTATTTTCAATTTGTGGTCTTCAAAGAAATTGGTCTAAATTTACACTGTAATCCCTATAGCCTTGTCAACACAAGTCAAGTCAACAATCACCTTGTTAAAGCCAGAACCTTTATAAATACAAACCAAAATGCAGTATTACCTCATTCCAGAAAACCTATAAATACAAACCCAGTCTTAATTTTACCTTGCTGATCCCGACTGCCCTATCAGTGCACACAGAGTCTGGTACAGACATTACTGTATTACCTTACTGATCCCGACTGCTCTGTCAGTACACACAGAGTCTGGTACAGACATTACTATGTTACCTTACTGATCCTGACTGCCCTATCAGTACACACAGAGTCTGGTACAGACATTACTATATTACCTTACTGATCCCGACTGCCCTATCAGTACACACAGAGTCTGGTACAGACATTACTATATTACCTTACTGATCCCGACTGCCCTATCAGTACACACACGGTCTGGTACAGACATGACTATATAACCTTACTGATCCCGACTGTCCTATCAGTACACACAGAGTCTGGTACAGACATGACTATATTACCTTACTGATCCCGACTGCCCTATCAGTACACACAGAGTCTGGTACAAACATGACTATATTACCTTACTGATCCCGACTGCCATATCAGTACACACAGAGTCTGGTACAGACATTACTATATTACCTTACCGATCCCAACTGCTCTGTCAGTACAGAGTCTGGTACAAACATGACTATATTACCTTACTGATCCCGACTGCCCTATCAGTACACACAGAGTCTGGTACAGACATTATTTATTTACTATATTACCTTACTGATCCTGACTGCCCTATCAGTACACACACAGAGTCTGGTACAGACATTACTATATTACCTTACTGCCCTATCAGTACACACACAGTCTGGTACAGACATGACTATATTACCTTACTGATCCCGACTGTCCTATCAGTACACACAGAGTCTGGTACAGACATGACTATATTACCTTACTGATCCCGACTGCCCTATCAGTACACACAGAGTCTGGAACAGACATCCCCATTGAGTTGTTCTGTAGACTCTCTCCACTTGAAAATAAAATAAAATTGAACATTTACTCATTTATGAATCAAAATCAATATGCATCCTCGACCAATCACAGTGGTGAAGACTACAATTTAATTTAATTTAAATGATATATCAATGCTGGTTACATCTGATTTCAAAATTACAACATTTCTATAGAATTGGTAAACCAAAGCTCCCGAAGAACCCTCTATGCACTGCACACTTCAAGAGTTCTAATTCCCTGGTATTTTTATGTAGTTAGAGTGATCTGCCCTTAGAACTAAAATGGAAATAATTTATTACTCAATCTGTAATCAATTCAAGCACTCTAAACATTTTATTTGGCCTAGATGAATTAATTGAACTCTTTATTTGCATGCATATTTCCAATTTAATTAAGCAACAGTGATTTCATTTCCCACACACTTCATTGTCTTCGAAAATTTTTTCTTTGGGTTTGTGACCATGATGACATGTACCCTTTGTTGAAAATGAAATAGATAAACCCCTTGTTTACATCTTTAAATGATATAATTTCCTCAGAGTCCCAAAGACATTTTTCATTGGTGTACAGAGGGCCCTTAATCCACTTCTCAGTAAGCAGGAGTGAAATATAATAGACTTATGCTGCTAGAAGTAAAGAATTCTACTGATAATGTCTTTGAAAGGATTGATTCTAAATGAAATGATGACTTACGTAACAAGATGTAGCAGTGTGTGGGGTTTGTCTTCTAGAGATGAGGACTTATACTGCAACAGGCGCTTTAAATTCTCTCGTAGGTTGGATGATACAGTCACCAAGTTCCCACGATTCCAGAGTTCTAAGTAAACTAGAGACATTCGGACCCCTAATGTGCTATAATACTGAAAATAGAAGGTAAAATTATCTAAACATCAAGACCTCTAAACTGCTGTAATACGGAAATTATAAAGTAAAACTGACTAAATATTAGGACCCCTAACCTATTGTAATACTGAAATTATAAAGTAAAACTGACTAAATACAGGTAACTCTTGATGGCTCGAACTTCGATCTCTCGAAGTTCTTGATCGCTCGAAGTGAGTCTCCGGTCCCGAATTTTTCCCCTATATAACTAAGCAAATTTACTCTTGATTTCTCAAACTCTTGATCTCTCGAAACCCTTGATCCCTCGAAGTCAAAATTCAGTCCCGCTATGCATATTCTATTAGATTTTACCCTCGATAGCTCGAAGTGGCTATGTGTATACAAGGTTATATAATTGGCACCTTTACCTGGACATTTAAATGGCCCCAGGCAGAAGACGTGGGTCTCGAGGAACGGGATGTTTATTCAGGTGACACTTATGCTGCAAGGTGATAATTGATTTATAATTAATCATTTTTGCCTATATGCTATTAAAATAATTATCATCGACTGTCTTACGATGATTCAGAGACGGAATGTCAGTGAAAAGTAGTAATTGATTACAAGACGAAACACTAATTTAATTTTTATTTCGAGTCAGTGTCAAAGTTAAACGAAATATGAAAAAGCATTAACAGCCTCAATGTCAATATGATGACTATTGTTGGACAAATACTTACAGAACTCCGTTCAATGATCATGTTAATGCTAGTCAATGCTACATGTATGTATGCGACGCGGTAAAATGTCGTTTCCATGTAACGAATGCGTAGTATGAAGTCCATATTACAAAGAATAAATAAATATACATGAAATGATTTACATATTTTGCTTTACTCAGTTTAATGAAATATTCATCTAAATTACGAAAAAATATCGTTGTTTTATATAAACCACGTGTAAAAGGTTAGCGCTGCATGAAAATCATTACATCCGGTAAGACTAATTTTAAAACCTGTCAACAAACCTGGAAAATTCCGGACTCTTGAAAACTCGAACTCTTGATCTCTCGAAGTTTTTCCTCGGTCCCGCGGACTTCGAGGTATCGAGAGTTACCTGTATTAGGGCCCCTAACCTATCGTAATACTACCATAAGACAGAGATCAGTGTTTCAAAAACCTTATAGCACATTAAGATCTACAATGACAATCATATACAAAGAAAGAATTTTGAGACAACCTGTGAAATTAATGGGGGGGGGGGGGGCAGAGACACCAAGGTCTGACACAAAGAAATTGTTTTCTTTCTATGACATATTTGCAAATTATTGACGTAAAATAGCCTAATTGTACATAGGCCTTTACCTACCAGATCCACAGCGTTTACTGTCTGTAAGGCACCCAATATATCTATATCAGATATCTATATCTCTCTCTATATCAGATATCTATATATATCTATATCTCCCTCTATATCAGATATCTATATATATATCTATATCTCTCTCTATATCAGATATCTATCTCTCTCTCTATATCAGATATCTATATCTCCCTCTATATCAGATATCTATATATATATCTATATCTCTCTCTATATCAGATATCTATATCTCTTTCTATATCAGATATCTATATTACATTATATATACCGGTAGACCTTTACCTACCAGATCCACAGCGTTTACTGTCTGTAAGGCACCCTATATATCTATATCAGATATCTATATCTCTCTCTATATCAGATATCTATATATATTATATATACCGATATCTCTCTCTATATCAGATATCTATATATATTATATATACCGGTAGACCTTTACTTACCAAATCTACAGCATTCACTGTCTGTAAGGCATAATCAATGGTTCCTGTCAGTGAAAGGTTCAATTTATTTATCTACAAAGCAAAACAATGAACTTAACAAACATACAAAAACATGGATATACTGTATATAGGGAAATTTTCACTCCTATTTTACTTTCGCCCCCTTTACCCTATTCACAAGTAGGCAAATTTAAAACGTAGTGAATTAAAATAAACACAGCATAATATGTTAAACATTATTGTGACTGGGTGAATTTAAAACGGGGTGAAATTGTTTGAAAGAGTGAAAGGGGCGAAAATAACCCTGTATATGGTAATGTATCACCAAGGCTCTTCATACATATAACCACAAATGAATCTGATTCAATAACAGATATATTGTATGAATATCTAGATTTTTACTCCTAGAAAGCATCTGCTATACACTTACGGATTTATTGTCCAGTATCAACCCCAGCTTGATGGTTCTTTCCTTTTTCTTCTGGTCTGGGTTAGAAGCCTGTCAAAGCACAAAGAGCTTAGGTCACTTATGCACAAAATAGCCACTGCCTATAGACTGTTTAATAAATTATTTTTGTATGTCCAATTTTAAACATAAATGGACAGAAGAGATCTCCATCTTTCGTCTCCTATAAAAGTCCTCAGTATTAATTTTGGTAAAAGTCCTCAGTATTAAGATATTGGTAAAAGTCCTCAGTATTAAGATTTTGGTAAATGTCCTCAGTATTAAGATTTTGGTAAAAGTCCTCAGTATTAAGATTTTGGTAAATGTCCTCAGTATTAAGATTTTGGTAAAAGTCCTCAGTATTAAGATATTGGTAAAAGTCCTCAGTATTAAGATATTGGTAAAAGTCCTCAGTATTAAGATATTGGTAAAAGTCCTCAGTATTAAGATTTTGGTAAAAGTCCTCAGTATTAAGATTTTGGTAAAAGTCCTCAGTATTAAGATTTTGGTAAATGTCCTCAGTATTAAGATATTGGTAAATGTCCTCAGTATTAAGATATTGGTAAATGTCCTCAGTATTAAGATTTTGGTAAAAGTCCTCAGTATTAAGATATTGGTAAAAGGTCCACGTGAACTAGTCTTTTAATGTCCCTGGACTTAAACAGAAAAATGGTTTATTTCAGCAATCAATGATTTCAACAAACCATTCAGATGATAGCCAAGTCCTTGATCAATCACACTCTAAATTATACAGTATCCCCCTCCCCTCCCTCCCAATCACTCAAGCTTTCCAATTCTGTACACCCATCGTTCTCTCATTTTTACTTACTGTAGATCACTATATTTTCGCGACACATTACTTTTCATGAGTTAGCTATGTGGTATTTATTAGCAACAAAATTTTCCTGAGCTGTGGTTTCTGTTGTATATAATCCTTTACAATACAAATATACACAAGAATAAAATTTTGCTTGCAGACAGACTCGCACATAATTATGTGAAAATAAAGTTCTTGCAAATAAAAAGTGATTTCCAGTATAACTCCTCTCCCATCTCACAGTCACATTGTCTAACTGCACTGCCCCGAATTCCTTATTTAAAAACACCAGAACCCTCCCCTTGTACACACACTCCATACATTCAATGCCCCGAGGCAGCTGACCCTCCCATCTTCTACCCCTCCTGTCTACCTGCTTTGCCCCCACCCTGCACTCTTTACACAACCTGTATATCCATTTTTCCTTTTCCCCTCCTTTACCACCCCACCCCACCTTCTTTATACACATACACACACCAGTAACCTGCTCTTACCCTTTCTTTTCCTCATCCACACCCTTACCCACATCCTCCCTCTCTTTTCTATATACACACAAGTTTACCTGTACAGCCCTGAGATAGCTGACTCTATACACACAAGTTTACCTGTACAGCCCTGAGATAACTGACTCTATACACACAAGTTTACCTGTACAGCCCTGAGATAGCTGACTCTTTGTCTGAACTCTGCTGGATGAAGCTGATCAAATGGCTTCCACTGCCCAAAGTCATTCCCTGTGTTAAACATGTTAAAAAGACAGTAAGCTTCAATCTATCAAATGTTTACCAGTGTTTAAAGTTAATGTTAAAGTCATTTCCTGTGTTAGAAAAGACAGTAAACTACTATAAAATATTTACCAGCATTTAAAGTTAATGTTTACTTGATCTTAATCAGTAAATACAAAATCTGCCAGTATCTGGTACTTTTATCCCATTAAAATTATGATAGTACCAGCCAAAATATTAGATGGAGAAAAATTCTATAACATATTTAATTAAAATGGCTTCCACAAGGTACCTCCTAATTTTGTTAAAGTAACCCCTGTTCCTAATCTCTTTGAAAGCCCTGCTTAGTGCAAAAGTACTCACCACAGCTCTCTAGGATTTCTCTAGAAGCTTTAAAGACAAGGTGTGGGTGTCTCATCTGTCAATCAAACACAAAACATTCTTTATCTCTATCAATCAAATGTAAACACTGTCTGTATACATATCTCTAAATATCTCTATTTCTCTGACAATCATATACAAAACACTGCCTCTATATTCATCTCTATAAAACTCTATACATCTCTGTCAATAAAATATATATAAAAAAAAACTGTCTCTATACATATCTCTATATGTCTCAATACCTCTGTCAAACAAATGTAAAGTTTGACAATGTCTCTACATTTATCTCTCTATCTCTGTCAATCAAGTGTAAACAATGTCTCTATTTTTATCTCTCTATCTCTGTCAATCAAGTGTAAACAATGTCTCTATATTTAACTCTATATAACTCAATGTCCCTGTCAATCAAGTGTAAACAATGTCTCTATATTTAACTCTATATAACTCAATGTCTCTGTCAATCAAACACAAAACAAAGTCTCTATTTTTATCTCTATATCTCTGTCAATCAAGTGTAAACAATGCCTCTATATTTAACTCTATATAACTCAATGTCTCTGTCAATCAAACACAAAACAAAGTCTCTATATTTATCTCTCTATCTCTGTCAATCAAGTGTAAACAATGTCTCTATATTCAACTCTATATAACTCAATGTCTCTGTCAATCAAACACAAAACATTGTCTCTATATTAATCTCTCTATCTCTGTCAATCAAGTGTAAACAATGTCTCTATATTCAACTCCATATAACTCAATGTCTCTGTCAATCAAACACAAAACAATGTCTCTATATTAATCTCTTTATCTCTGTCAATCAAGTGTAAACAATGTCTCTATATTCAACTCTATATAACTCAATGTCTCTGTCAATCAAACACAAAACAATGTCTCTATATTTATCTCTCTATCTCTGTCAATCAAGTGTAAACAATGTCTCTATATTTAACTCTATATAGCTCTTTATCTTTGTCAGTCAATCAAACACAAAACAATGTCTCTATATTTATCTCTCTATCTCTGTCAATCAAGTGTAAACAATGTCTCTATATTTAACACTATATAACTCAATGTTCCTGTCAACCAACCACAAAACAATGTCTCTATATTTATCTCTCTATCTCTGTCAATCAAGTGTAAACAGTGTCTCTATATTTAGCTCTATATAACTCAATGTCTCTGTCAATCAAACACAAAACACTGACTCTCTACACACATCTCTATATAATTCTGTATCTCTGTCAATCAAATATAAACATTAAATCTCTATAATATCTCTATATTCTCTGTTCACCTAATATAAATATTATCTCTTTAATATTAATCTCTATGTATTTCTTATCAAATGTAAACATTGTCTCTATAATATTCAATAGCTCTGTAAATCAAACATAAACACTGACTCTATTAAACCCTTTTTTAATTAAATAAATAAAATATTTACATTGTCTTTATACTACTCTTTCAACAAATATATAAAAAAAAAATTGTATCTATTATGTCTCTCTAAACCTCTCTTTGTTAAATAGTTACCAAAGTAATACATGTATATAAGCTGGGCTGGAACAGATTATAATTTATATAGTTCTTCACTCAGACAATTCTTACCCTAAAGTCTTCTTTCAAACATATATCTGCCTTACTGACATTACAAACAAATCTTACCCCCAGATCCCCCTTCAGTGGATGTATAATGTAGGTCACATTGTTCAGGTTTATGATTCCCCTGAAAAAGAAAAATGTTCAACTGATAAACAATAAATAGAGGATATTCAATGTTTTGTAGATGAATATGGAATTTATTTCACGAGTGGGACAGGATTTTTTGATATTTTCACGAGTGCGAAGCACGAGTGAAAATATCAAAAAATCCTGTCTCACGAGTGAAATAAATTCCATATTCATCTACAAAACGTTGAATTTTCTGTTTATTACATTTTTTTTTATTTTCCCTTTGCCTCTGTCTTTTCTTAACACAGTGTCATAGGCTTGACGTCATAGTTGAGCGGTTGAGACGTTATAGTTTACCAGTTGTGCGATTCAAGACATTACATAGCATGGATTTTAGCAACATTTTTGGGAAGAAATTTGCAGGTTTAGCTCTATCAAGATGGTTGGTTACTATCTCTATCTTATGACAGGCCAGGAATTATTTTTAACTTACTTTGATATCCTTTCACACTGTGAGAGAATATCATTTTGATATCCTTTCACACTGTGAGAGAATATCACTTTTATTCAATAAATAAATCACAGTATTTCACTGTTGAAAATGTAATAAATAAATAAACAATAATAAATAAATAAACAATAAATAAATAAACAATAAATAACTGTAATAAGTTTCTTCAATGCTTCTTAAAAATAGTCCCAATTTAATTATGCACAAAACTGGGGAGGGGGGGGGGGGGGGTGATCTGAATTCCATCATGTCTATAATTGCAAGTTCCAAAGCAATCTTAATTTAACATGCTTTAAGTTTTAATATGCTATAGAGTTCTATTTTAATAAATCATATATCAATACAAAATTGAAATTAGATCCAGCTTAAAGAATCTACAGTTAACATGGTTAACATCAATAATTTATAAATGGTGGTTATTTTTCAAGCCTAATAGCTTTTATCTTTATAGGATCTCAGATATACTGTTACACCATACCAACTATTATGACATTGCTTAATCCAATAAAGAAACCTTGATACAGTAAATGGAATTTTGTCAGAAAGTCTCAACAAACAAAGAATTTAGCATTGGCTGTTTTTCACCAGGATGAGAGAATTAATGATTTTTAACTATTATCATTAGAAATCAATGTAAATTTAAGGTGCATCATTTACTAAAGTATCATTATAAGGCTATGAAGATGATTGTATTGCTGCAGAGAATGGTTTTAATTTTTAATACCTTTTTCCACATAGAAACAAAATTATGATATAGAATTCTGTTGATCCTGTTATTAATTTCTTAAGCAAATGGCAGACACTCATTTAATAATGAGAGCCATGTATAGCCCCCCTGTATAATAAGTCTATGCAGGCTCCATTCAACATCTGCACAGACAATTAAATCTTTATCTGTACATACTTTAGATGACTTGATGAACTGCCAGCATTCTTCCCTCGGTTTTTTTGAGTGATTACAAACATCAAAGTGTGTTTTATCACAGCCATTAGGCTGTGTTAACCATGGTTAACAGGAGGTGAGGGGTGTCTATAGACAGAGATGGTTCTCTGAACTTTTTAATCTTCCTCTCAAAGCCATAGGGGCAACACTTTCTCTCTCTCTCTCTCTCTCTGTGAAAATATTTTAACAAGGTAATTTTTGCAGATTAACGTCTAGAATTTTTTTTAAAAAATCATCAAACAGACATCTAAAATCTTGATTTGAATCTGTTGTTTTTAAAACATTAATCATGTTAATTAATCTTTTGTAGTCAAAGTGCATTGGGTTCACAGTTAAGTAATTATACTGATAGACTTTCTAAACAGAGAGTAATTTTCTCTGAATTAGAAGAGATGGGACAACAGCAGATGTTGTTTACACAACAAACTGAACTCTTTGATCTCAGAGTTTCCACAGAAGGAAAAATTTAGTGAAGATTAATCAATTTGAACTTCTTGCTGCTTTTTTTTCCCATTTAAAAATCTTAATTTAAAAATGCACTGCTAAAATTGTTTTCGGGACATTTTTCTACAGTTAAATATATGTAAAACTGATGTCTATTCAACTTTATATTTTTTGTCAACATAACCTTCAGAAAAGAATAATTGCTTCCAGAGCTGATCAAAGAGCTGTAAAATGTACCTTTTTATCATCAGTTTGAAGTAGCTAATATGCAATGTTGTATGAAAATGCTGAATAATAAAAGATAGATTGTAAATAATTTTACATTTGCACCAATCAAGTTTGCATTAGATAAAGGATTCCACACTGTCATACTCAAATATGGGTCACTTTTGACATTTTGACCCACTCTAACCTGGACGGGTCATATTATGATTCAAAGAAATAACAAGAACAAGAAGTCAGGATTGACCTCTAAATCCAAAGAGAGGTCACTGTTGACCTTTAACCTTACCTGATTCCATTACAGGTGCTGACCGCCACGCTTGACCACCCATCACGCTTCACTTCACCGTGATAGTAACAGTGTTCTACAGTCTAAAAGTAGAGAATCAAAGTACTGAAAAATCAACATAAGGAATATTTCTCTAGAAATTAATAAGAACAACCTGCAGGATTACTCAGGGCATTTCACTTGACTATCACAAGTTCCCGAAACTCAATTTCTGCCCATTAATTGGTACTGATAACCAAGTGGACATAAAGATTTAGGCTCTGTTTTGTTTCTGGTCATTTTGTTTGGGTTAGAACACAGACTATGGCGGAACACTGATTATGGGGGAACACAGACTATGGTGGAACACTAACTATGGGAGAACACAGACTATGGGAGAACACTAACTACGGGAGAACACAGACTATGGGGGAGCACAGACTATGGGGGATCACAGACTATGGGGGATCACAGACTATGGGGAAACACAGACTATGGGGGAACACTAACTAAGGGGGATCACAGACTATGGGAGAACACAGACTATGGGAGAACACAGACTATGGAGGAGCACAGACTATGGGGGATCACAGACTATGGGGGATCACAGACTATGGGGGAACACAGATTATGGGAGAACACAGAGTATGGGGGATCACACACTATGGGAGAACACAGAGTATTTGAAGTGAATACCTTGGATATGGTGCTATATCAAACAAGAAGTCTGTGAGCCAATGCTCACTAATAATACCCCCGCTCTGATGTGAATATACAAGTTCAGTTATGGACATACACAGTGATAATCAGGAAGTGGACATTGGATCTTTACAAAAATGAATCCCAACATATGGCATGCCTAAACAAAGAGTGTGCTAAAATTTCAAGCATCTGCAATGAGTAGTTGCTGAGAAAACTGCGACCAAAATTTGTTATGTATGGTACGGACAGACGCAAGGATAAACAGGAAGTTGACATTGGATTAGTACAAAAATGAATCCCACCATATGGCATGCCTAAACAAAGAGTGTGCTAAAATTTCAAGCATCTGCGATGAGTAGTTGCTGAGAAAACTGCGACCAAAATTTGTTATGTATGGTACGGAGAGATGCACGGATAAACAGGAAGTTGACATCGGATTAGTACAAAAATGAATCCCACCATATGGCATGCCTAAACAAAGAGTGTGCTAAAATTTCAAGCATCTGCGATGAGTAGTTGCTGAGAAAACTGCGACCAAAATTTGTTATGTATGGTACGGAGAGATGCACGGATAAACAGGAAGTTGACATCGGATTCGTACAAAAATGAAACCCACCATATGGCATGCCTAAACAAAGAGTGTGCTAAAATTTCAAGCATCTGCGATGAGTAGTGAGTGCTGAGAAAACTGCGACCAAAATTTGTTACGGACAGACACACAGACGGACAGACAGACAGACACACAAGGGTAAAACAGTATACCCCCCTCTCCTTCGGAGCGGGGGTATAATAATATGACATAAGCTAATCTTGCATGCTTATAGAGAATATATATATATATATATATGTATCTGTTGTAACAGGAATAACAGATTCTAAAATATCATGTTGAACAGCATTTTTATTTTGGACTGTTCAATTTTTAAATCATTTCAGTGCAAAATCTTATTCCACTATAAGGATACACCCAAAATTATACAGTAGCAGATAGGAATATATGAGTTCATGTGTATATGTGTAAAATGCTTCTGGATCTTGCGAAGAAAGCTAGGAGCTAAAATACCATGAATACTGATTATACTCTAGAAAAAGACTGAAACAGCTTCACAAATTTATGATTCTAGTTCATTTGATTTTACAGTAACAACTGCTCAGAAAAGAATGATACTATGGCTGATAAAACACTCTTGTATATATCATATACTTGCACACCTTCATTAATTCCACATCTAATCACTAATTAAGTTTGTGCTCTATAGAATCACTAAAGTCAATACACTATATTACTTTCTGAGCCTATACTTGAGTCTCATCTCTAGAGGCCCCTATCCCCTGAGACAATAACGACCCTTAGCTGGTAGACATCTGAATAAACCAGGTCATATAACCAGGATCTTCTAACATTACAATACAGCTCATATTACCATCATCATTCACTAAGAATCAATTCCAGTTCTTACCAAGTGAATTATAGTGGGACACAAATCTATAAATAAATGACTAAGAACTTTCTCGGTACTGTGATGTGGTGTAAAATTATTTCTCAGTGTCAGAATCAAGTGTATGAATTAATACTCTGTCAGAGGTGACTATTACTGAATTATTCTAACATCCAAATATCAAAGAATTGAACAGAAAATAAACATATGACATTTTAATATTGTCCTCTAGTAGTTAACTTGTACCTGTCATGTAAACCATAAATCTCTGACACAAACCATGGAGTACAGAAATTCAGAGACGAACAACAATTTGTTATTGAGAGACCTTTAATCAACTCTGATGTCCTCTGTATTCAAAGAAAATTGTGGATTTTTTTCTCTATGCAGGATGTGAGTATACAGAAAACTCTTCCCTTCAAACCCTGTACAAGTGAAGTATTTATGTTTAGTCTGTGTTTCTGACTTTCTGCCTCTCGAGGAACTAAGTGTTCTCAGGTGCAGCAGATCAAAGACTGGGTGCTTTAATGTGTGTGTGGATCCCTGCCAGCTTTAAAACACTTAAGTGATGCTTCAACACACTGGTTTAACGCTCCCTTATTTTCTCAAGAGAAAAAACATAACACAAAAATTCAAAGGTTCTTCATCCAATTGTGCATTGTGTTGAATTTTTTGTTTTTGTTGATTCCTCAGTCTATAATGTTTCTCTAATCAAAGAAATACTTTCAAAGGGTCTGGCAATTTTTTTGTACTGTCTATAACTAGATCTACATTGTGACTTAAACTGGCCAAACAAGAGGCCCATGGGCCACAATGCTCATCTGAATCAATATGGCCCTGTAATTCTTCAGTAGCCACCCTACCCCCAATGGTCATGTTCTGAACAAACATCAATCTAAACTTCCTGCCCTGAGGATGCTTCCATGACTAATCATGGGTTTGTTGTTCTTGAGAAGATATTTAAGGATTTTTTTTCTTCTATATTCCTAAATAAAATTTCGATTCCCCATTGTGGCCCCATCCTTCCCCCAGGTGAGCTAAAAATAATAATAAACTACATGTACTAGCTTAGCACACTGACAGTCATTCAAAAGAAAGATCTAGATCAGACTTCAAAATCTAGGTACCAGCACAGACTTAAAACTCAGGCACTTGGACATACTTACAAATCTAGGCACCAGCATAGACTTACAAATCTAGACACCAGGGCAGACTTATAAAATTAGGAGAAGATTAGGCAGGCTTACCTTGGAAATGATCTGTTGATTCTTAGTAAGGTAATGCTTGACACTGATGCCATTGGACAACAGAGCACTGCAAAAAAAATTATAGCTCAGTAATGATGTGGATAGTAAGACCATGATGATAATGTATAGTAAATCTTATTTTTTTTTTAAATCTTGTTTTATTTTAAATACCTATACCATGTATACCAGGTATACACAGTTGAATGGAAGCTCACCTATTTCTATGTAGTTTGATTTTGTGAGTTTCTTCGTCTACCACAAGCTGAAATGTCACTTGTTCTATGTGTTCGTACGTTCCCTGAGTAGATGAAATCACACAGTAAATAAATCAAACAGAAAGAAAGAGTATACATTAAAAACTCAGTCAAAAAGACAGATAGGGAGTTTTGAAAATGAGATATTTTCATTTTAAATTAAGAGTCTTTGCCTAAGTTTTAGTTTAACTTACATGATGTCCTATCTTAGATTCTCTGGTTGATATCCCTGCTGTCTTCCCTTTCGTCAGGATTCGTTTGGGGAAGATGATTTCATAAGGTAGGGGGGTGTCGGGAGGAATTTGTTGTAGAAGCTGAACATAGTCAAAACCTATAACACAGTGAAATTATTTAATGTTATTTATCATGTTTATACCATATTCATGACGATTACTATATTTCATCATTTTACAGCAAATTGGTAAGTCTGGATGTGCTTAATTATCTTATTTGTTATGCCAAGCACATCACTCTCCTTTGGATTTGATTATTTGTCAAGACATTTCTCTATACAAAGGCCTATTGCAAGACAGTGTAATATACAATGTGTACCTTATTATACTTGTAGTAAACAGGGTAGAATTAACTTGGAAATAGAAATATGATGATAAAAAGTTGGAAATCAAAAGTATTGCACCCTACAATATTGCAGGATTAAAAAAAATTAAAAATGTAAAAAGAAATTAAGTCATCCCATGGCAGCCATCCTTATATATACTCTGTAAAAATCCCCGATTTGTGGTTTTGGGTTTTCTACTTTCATTATTCATAAAATCTAAGTACTTCGATCACCATGACAGATGATGCCAAAACCCTTCTTTCATGTAGGGCCCTGGTCTATCATGTCTATATTTTTATGGAGTATTTTTGCACATCCTCGATTTACAATATAATCTAACAACAAGAACAAGGGCTTCATTAAGCTACGCTAAGGCTCAATGATGGCATAAACTGTTTCAATAATATTCTTCATTCTATCACAGGAAATGCAGCAAACTGAGGCTATAACATAAAGTGTACAAAATTCTATGCTGTTTGAGTCTAACACTGAACGTATGGTTCCGACAACCAAGACATGACTCATGCAGACTTTTCAAACATACCGAAAATCGATGACAATAGAGAGACTAGATACTTACGGATCTTCTCTGAATTCACGATCAAGTCCAGCTCGATCCCACATAATATCACATAAAAATAAAAGAGGACACGCTGTGTCCCCATCTTGTGCAAAAAAATCCCAGATTTGCTACATTTTATTAATATTATTTACATCTCGGAAACCATTCGCTCACTGTCAAAAATGCTGCTGTTCATCTGCGTTACTCCGACGCTTGCTTTACAAGCAGCGGAAGGGGCGCAACTCTGACAAAACCTCCAGCATAACATTCAAGAAACCGTTTTTGAGATGAATTCTATTATTTATTTAAGAGTCCTTTTAAAAAGGAATGCGAGGCAAAAATAATATTCATGTTTTATGGAAAATTTCTGCATAACTCTGTAATTCTATCCTAGTGTCATCTGTTTTTTTTCTGTTTTTTTTTTTAAATGTTATTCAATAAATCATTTAATTAGGCCTACATAAAAAAAATACGAAATGATGTTTTGTTTTCTCCTTCATTGAGATATAAACAAATTCACTGTAATGATAAGAAGGTGTGCCCCTTTTTGGTAATTTGACCCCCCCCCCCAAAAAAAAAAAAGAAAAAAGAAATGCTTTCCATTCGATTTTTGTTAGATTTTTTCACCTCTTATATTTTTATTAATTTTGACTAAACTTTATATGAATATAATCATGATCTTTTTTTCGCGATTCGATGCAGAACATTTTAATTGTAGATCATATTTAGCATAGTTCTGTAATATCTGAAAACTTGATAGAACTTCCTGTAAATATTTGATGTGTTTACAATTGTTTACAATTACCATTGTGTACAATTACATGTGTTTTTGTGATTTATAATATTCTGTAAATATATATTTTTTTATTTTTGATAAACTAATCAGACTTTTGTTGCATCTATCTTTATTTAAAAAAAAAAGTTCTCTCTTGAAAGTGTGACGGAAAATGTCGATTCAAAATAAAACCCAAATCGCAGTTTTTATGAGCCCTTAAAATATCCATTTTTTTTCATTTTATGTATATAACGAATTACAATGTTTTAAAAACTGACAACAATTTTTTCTTTCTTTTTTTTTTTTTGGTTTAAAGTAGACAATTTTTGCCTAACATTATTATTTGGACCAAAATATATTGACAGAACAGCTTAGCGAGCACGTTGGAGAAAATTACAGTTTAGGGGACACAGCGTAAGTTGGTGGAGACAGAGTAACAACAGAAATATCACTGAGAAGCAAAAAAAAGGTGATCTGGTGTTACCAACCGAAAATTAGCTTTGCTTCCTATTGTGAAGTACATAATGGCAAAATTACTGGAGCCCCCCCCCCCCTTTTTCCTTCAGGTCTGGATATAACAGCGAAAAAGAAAAAAAATTGTAAACAATTACTGAAATTGAAAAAAAGTATCATTTTATACGTTTCACATACATTTTGCACCGTGTACATGTCTTTGGAACTATCTCAGCTTTCTACTGTTGTGCTCTACCTGATCTTAGAATAAACAAATATTCCTCAAGTCTTCATTCTTTACCTTTTATAACAGCTATTACTAGTGGTAGCTGACCTATTGTAACAGCTATTACTATTGGAAGCTGACCTATTGTAACAGCTATTACTATTGGTAGCTGACCTATTGTAACAGCTATTACTATTGGTAGCTGACCTATTGTAACAGCTATTACTATTGGTAGCTGACCTATTGTAACAGCTATTACTATATAGCTGACCTATTGTAACAGCTCTTACTATTGGTACATGTAGCTGATCTATTAAACAGCTATTACTATTGGTAACTGACCTATTGTAACAGCTATTACTATTGCTGACCCATTGTAACAGCTATTACTATTGGTACATGTAGCTGATCTATTAAACAGCTATTTCTATTGGTAGCTGACATATTGTAACAGTTATTACTATTGGTAGCTGACCTATTGTAACAGCTATTACTATTGGTAGCTGACCTATTGTAACAGCTATTACTATTGGTAGCTGACCTATTGTAACAGCTATTACTATATAGCTGACCTATTGTAACAGCTCTTACTATTGGTACATGTAGCTGATCTATTAAACAGCTATTACTATTGGTAACTGACCTATTGTAACAGCTATTATTATTGCTGACCTATTGTAACAGCTATTACTATTGGTACATGTAGCTGATCTATTAAACAGCTATTTCTATTGGTAGCTGACATATTGTAACAGTTATTACTATTGGTAGCTGACCTATTGTAACAGCTTTTACTATTGGTAGTTGACCTGTTGTAACAGCTATTACTATTGGTACATGTAGCTGACCTATTACAACAGTTATTACTATTGGTAGCTGACCTATTGTAACAGCTATTACTATTGGTAGCTGACCCATTGTAACAGCTATTACTATTGGAACATGTAGCTGATCTATTACAACAGCTATTACTATTGGTAGCTGACCTATTGTAACAGCTATTACTATTGGTACATGTAGCTGATCCATTACAACAGCTATTTTTATTGGTAGCTGACATATTGTAACAGTTATTACTATTGGTAGCTGACCTATTGTAACAGCTACTACCATTGGTAGCTGACCTATTGTAACAGCTATTACTATTGGTACATGTAGCTGACCTATTACAACAGCTGCTGACCTACAGGTGCCATGACTGCTGACCTATAAGTGCTATGACTGCTGACAGCTGACCAATAAGTGCAATGACTATGGACAGCTGACCTATAAGTGTCATGATTGCTGACAGTTGACCTATAAGTGCCATGACTGAGGACAGCTGACCTTAAAGTGTAACGACTGTGGACAGCTGACCTATAAGTGACATGACTGTTGATAGCTGATCCATAAGTACCATGACTGCTGACCTATAAGTGACATGACAGCTGACCTATAAGTGTCATGACTTGTGACAGCTGACCTATAAGTCCCATGACTGCTGACCAGTAAGTCCCATGACTGCTGACCTTTAAGGGTCATGACTGTGGACAGCTCATCTATAAATGGCATGACTGCTGACCTATTAGTAACATGACTGCTGACAGCTGACCTATAAGTGCAATGACTGCTGACCTATAAGTGACATGACTGTTGACAGCGGACCAATAAGTGCCATGACTGCTGACCTATAAGTGTCATGACTTGTGACAGCTGAACTGTAAGTGCCATGACTGCTGACCTTTAAGGGCCATGACTGTGGACAGCTATTCTATAAATGCCATGACTGCTGACCTATAAGTGCCATGATTGCTGACCTTTTAGGGCCATGATTGCTGACAGCTGGCCTGTAAGTGACATGATTGCTGACAGCTGACCTATAAGTGTCATGATTGCTGACAGCTGACCTATAAGTGTCATGACTGCTGGCAGCTGACCTATAAGTAACATGATTGCTGGCAGCTGACCTATAAGTGACATGATTGCTGACCTTTAAGTACCATGACTGCTGACAGCTGACCTATAAGTGCCATGATTGCTGACAGCTGACCTATAAGTGACATGACTGTGGACAGCTGACCTTAAAATGCAATGACTGTGGACAGCTGACCTTTAAGTGCCATGTCTGCTGACAGCTGACCTATAAGTGCCATGACTGCAGACAGCTGACCTATAAGTGCCATGACTGCTGACCTAAAAGTGTCATGACTGCTGACCTATAAGTGCCATGGCAGCTGACCTATAAGTGCCATGACAGCTGACTTATAAGTGTCATGATTGCTGGCTGCTAACTTATAAGTGTCATGACTGCTAAAAGGTTATCTATTAGTGCCATGGCAGCTGACCTATGAGTGTCATGATTGCTGACAGCTGACCTATAAGTGTCACGTCTTCTTGCAGCTGACCTTAAGGATAAATAACACAAACTTTTTTCTTTCAAAATTCAGATATCTTTGCTAAATTAGGTGCCTTTCTTACTTAAGGTGTGATATTTCTTTAGTTATACAGCTTAATGTTAGACCAAGCCACATAATTTGGTGAAAAAAGTAAAACGGAAATTTTACAGTTCAAAATATTTTTTGAAAAGTTTTAAATATGAAGTTTTCTTGCTGCAAAGTTTCTAGGGACATTTTCAAGAGTGAATTTTTACATTTTACACAATCAATTTTTTTTAATTACATTTTCATTGAAAGAAATATTGAAAAAAAAAATACCAGTGTAACTCTTCTGTTTGGGAGATAAGAAAATTTGTTTGTGGTATGCATCCTTAAGAGTCACAACAGTTGGCAAATGACAAAATATGGTGTATAATATGCATTTGTCCCTTTATCTGACAAGACTATAGATAGCCACATTTTACCTGCCATAACTACTCATTGTAATAGTTTAGTCATTTGAAAGTTATTACACAACAGTGAGATGATCATATAACTAAGTTTAATAATTCAGGATTAGTTTGAATTACTAACAAAAATAATGGGAGTCTTGAAAATAAAGAACATGATGCATGTAACAATGAAATCAATAAATCAATTTTCTATAAGACACACAAGCATGATAGAGTTTTGATGCTTAAGAAAAACACAATAAAAATTTGATGGTATGCTGTTTTAAGTCCCATTCCAGAATATTTCATTCAGAGACCATAACAAATATATTAAATCCTTATGAATGGAATATCAACATTTTGTTGAAAACTTATTGCTGAGAAAACCAAGTATTAAACAAATAAAAATAATAATAAGTATAAGATTTTTAATGTCAATGGGCTTAATTTAAAATAACATAATTAGGCTAGAAAGATTAAAACAAAATTAAAACAAATTAAGAAAAAAAAATAAACAAGAACCATGAAACACAACACTGATCTCAAACACCATGACACTACTGTTAATTATAATGACAAACAGATGCTTTGAGGATATCTAAAAAATAATTGACCATTTTAAAAATGTGATGCTCATCAAAACACAATTTTATATGCAATCAAATTCCATGTCTAATCGTAACTTTAATGACCCTTTCTCCTGTCTTTTGATCTTTTCCTTCTCTCACATACATGTAGTTTTGGTTGCACCTAGCTGACCTTGTTTCCATTAGTCAATTCAAAGCCAACTTACTCATCAGGTCATATGTGAAGCTAGGAAGCTTATTTGCTACAAGACAATTAAATAACTTCGCTTGAAATCCATTCCTCCTCTAAGGAAGTTTCTTTTTTCTAGACTTGACACATCATCAGCAGAGGAAGATTCCCAATGTTGTCAATGCAGTCTTTGTGGCTGAAATTCTACCCATGTTGTCTATGCAGTCTTTAAGGCTGGTGTTCTACCCATGTCTCCTAGGCAGTCCTTTAGGCTAAAAGCCTAGTGATGCTGGCAATTCTTGTGGCTGAGGTCCTACCAATGTTGACTAGGCAGTCCTTTAGGCTAAAAGCCTAGTGATGTTGGCAATTCTTGTGGTTGAGGTCCTACCAATGTTGACTATGCAGTCATTAAGGCTGGTGTTCTAGTCATGTTGTCTACAGAGTCCTTCACTCCTTGAGGCTGGTGTCCTATCCTTGTTGTCAAGGCCATCTCTGAGGCTGTTTGAGGTCCTAGCCATGTTAACAACACCATACTTGAGGCTGAGGTCCCAGCCATGTTGATTATGCAATCCTTGAAAGCATTTCAGGAACTGTAATACAAAATGGTCAATTCTTTACAAGCCTATTAATAACTTCAGAAGGGTAGTTCAAAAAGATCATCAGCTAGATGTATACCACACAAGTAACACAATACAAAAGGTGTTTGTATCTCCAATGTATTGAACAATATTATGTTTTATTAATATGTGAGTGGAGCTATTTTATTAAGTTGACCATGACAGTGTTTTTTTAATGCATGTATGACAAAATTAATTCACAGTCAGGCTAGTTAAATTGTCAGGGTTGTGTGTCCAAGTTCTGTTGTTTTTTTTTTTTTTTTTTGTTTATCGTTTTTTATGTTTTACTAATAAATATCATAATATAAACAAAATATTACTATTGAAATTAAGCATTTGGGCCAGTCATTTTAAAATCAACTGGCCCAGTGGGACAGTAAAAGTGCTGAGTTGACCAGTAAAAATTTAAGGTGATAGCCCAAATGACCAGTGAAAAAAAAAATTTCTAGCCCTGTCTGGAATGCACAGCAAGCATCACTGGTTATAACATTCTTAGATGCCTCATTATCATGGTCCTTTGTAAAGTTTGGTGAAGACAGAATTCTTAATATTTACAGTAGTATAAGGTTATAACAAAATGCCACTTACAGCTAAATTTGTTTGTAATAGCCAACTAAAGTCTTTATTTTTTTTTTGTCAATTGGTGATAAAACATTACATCTAGAAAAGCAAAAATTCACTATATCAGTGTTCACTGTAATAATAATTCAAACATTAATTGCTCCAATCAACTACACATCTAAAGCATCCAGTAAGTAAAATAATTCATCATGCAAGGTTGATCAGTTTAAGAAAAGTGTATACTTTTCTAAGTTGGGTTTGTGTGTACTGACATTATTGTTTATGCATTATATCAAGGAATGCAAAAGTTAAAAAAAATCAAAATACTGAGAGACTGTGGACAACACTTAATCAAAAAAAGAATGATAGGAGTATGATTAAAAAATGAAGAAAAGCAGAAAAAAGAGGAAGTGATAGTCAGGGTAAAACAAGCTACACTCATCCACCTTCTCCAAGTATAGTTCTGATGATAACAAGTCTTATTTACCCACCTTCTCTGAGTGAAAACCTCTTATGTTTCTAATGACAAAACATCTCACCCCCCCCCCCCCTTCTTAAAGTTCTGATGAGAACAAGTCTTATTCACCCACCTTCCCCAAGGGAAATCCTTTAAGTTTTGCTCTTGCTCTCAAGAACTCTTGAGACGTAAGTCTGGATGAACAGTCCTAATGTGCCTTGGTAAGTTAACAACCAGCCCTGTACAACCCTCTACAGGACAACACTTGGCTGGCCTCTTCTACAAAAGAAAGAGAAGGTGTGTGAGCTATAACACTTACAATAGAAATTATGCTTACTTCACACATCTCAGGTTATATACTAGACAGTAGGCATTACTAGTACCAGACATTTTACACATGTTCTCATTGTTCTGCATGAATTACACAAACTCCAATACATGTAGCATTGGGCTTCTTAAGAGTTAATTTTCAAAAAGTATAAAGCTATAATTCATAATTCTGATTCTAAAGCTATAATTCATAATTCTGATTCTGATCTTCTCTCATGTGACACCAATTCTCTACTTACATGCACACCTTTGAATCTTTTACAATGGCGCCGTATACGTCTGACAGGGGCTGTGGGAGAATTTCTGTCTTCCTGTCTCTGATTGTCTTCCTGTCTCTGGCTGACTTCCTGAGTCTGAATGACTTTCTGGATCTTTTCCTGAGACTGAATGACTTCCTGCATGTAAAGATTACTTCATTACACAAGATGTAAGTTTCCAAAAAAAAAAATTCCCATGTTTATATATAGCAAACAAACTCTATAGTATTAAACATACCAGAGTAGCTTTCTCATCAATGTTCTTTTCCCTAGAACTGCCAGACTTCTCCTTTCTTGAGGTACCCATAGTGTCTTTGGACTTGTCAGTCTTGACTTTCCTAGAGGAACCCTTAGCTTTTCTGGAACTGCCAGTCTTTTCTTTCCTTGAGATACCCCTAACTTCCCTTGATTTGCCACTCTTTTCTTTGCTATGGTTACCTCTAGGTTCTCCGGCATTTGTGTCCTCTTTGTCCAGAGTATTTGATCTGGGATCATCCTGGAGAGTAACAAGACACATGTATGTAATATAAAGTGTATAATTCATTCATATTCATTAATGTCAAACTTGAATTTTGCATTACAGATACATGTAAGAGTAGAAATCCCTGTTAGTTTTGGCTGTCTTACACCTATCTGCCAGAGACCTTGAATGCCAACATATATTCCAAACAAAGATCACATTTTTGATTAACAAATCATTCTATATTTCTTTGAAGATTATTTTTTTCATACAAATCACATACCCTCTCCTCCTCTGTTTCTGTGAGCTTGCTTAGTTCTGTCATGGGTGGAATGTCATCAGTTTTTGGGGCTGAAGAATGTAAGAAGTACAAATGATAAAATAAATATTTCCTAATCCAGTATAAATTGTTTGATGAATCAAGACTTCAACACATGGAATCAAGTTATATATACATGTTAGTATTTTTGAAGGGGAAAAGATTATATAATACAATATTTTACACTTTAATTATGATGCTATCCTAACTCTTCCATTCCTGAAATTTTGTGCTGTTTGTAAACAAATGTGATTATGAAGTCATATTTTGCAAAAGGTGAAGATAATCATTTAAAACCAGAAGTCTCTGATGAGACTGTAGCTCTACTGGTTTGCATTTTTAACAGAGGAATGTAATCCTTTTGACAAGACCTTCCTCTGGATATCAACAACTTTGACCTTGACGTTTTACTTATATACTTTTAAAAAACTTTAACCTTCGCCATAACTTTTGAACAGTTGGAGCTAGGGCTTTCAAATTTCACAGGTATATTCCTTGAGACAAGACCTTTCCTTGGGTACCAACATTTCTTATCTTTTGGCCTGGACTTTGACTTGCATTAAAAATTTGAGAAACTTTAACCTTCACCATAAGCTGCCATACGGGGCTCCCTCTCCAGAATCGAACCCTGATTCCCCGTCACCCGTTACAACAATGGTAGGCATAGCACGTACCATAGGGCTGCCATACAGGGGCATCAGTGTTTCACAAACACATCTTGTTTATTTAGAGTTTATCAAGTCAACATACAAATGGAAGTATAACTATTGTAAATGTCTTTGATTGATTTCATTCACATTTTTGCACACAGTTAATTGGGTCTCGGTTTATAGCGAGCACAGCGAGTGACGCTTGCAAAGTGAGCTAAATAGACTAATGTGTAAGAGCAGAGGAAATTCAGAATGAAATCTGTACATACATCAAGCAAATTTTCTTGTGCAACATTCCAAGAATTCCTTCCAAATTCCAGGATTCCATGCAAAATTTTTACCAAACATACAAAAGACCAAGGATAATTGTTCCTTACTAATTTAAGAGATCCATTTACTTTTCTTTCTTTGCAGAGAGCTTAAAAGAAACACAAAATGATTGCATCTACTCTGAAACGCATTTCATTAAATATTGCACAAGACCTATAGTCTCGTTCAACCAGACGATCGGCTGTCTCCGTAAATATTCCAACGTCACAGTCTAGACTGTGTCTCATGTGGTTTGAGGTTTGAAGAGGTGGATCAGTACTCTCTTTAGAGAAGTGGACAGGTTTTCGCCTACATCCACTTCTCTTCACAAGCCTTCATGTTTTGATTCTGGAAAACGTGTAAATCTTGAACCAGTGACGGTCTTCACTTCAACTGACATTTCGTCTAAAATACTTCTGAATGTACGTTATAGACGTGTTATATTATCAATTTTAACATAAATACACACAATTGTCACAAGAAAACTGACCTTTAGGTATTGTTAATCCATTTTAACAAGTTCTCTATCCCGGATTTAAATTATGTGCAAGTAACTCTTGAAGTATTTAAAAATCTCCAATTCGGATAAAAATGGAAACTATTTTTACAAAATAATAATGAAACGAGAGAAATCGTCTACTCTTTTTAAACTAACGAGGCAGTATTTCCTCAAGTTTCGTTCAAATTCTTTTGATCTTTGTTTTAAATCTTTTTTTCATTTCTCGGGAAAGGTAGAGTTAATATCATTTAAAAATAAAAAAATATTTTTTAGTATTGTCTGTGAGGAAGTAATGAAGTATTTTTTAAGCTCAAATTTATATTTAAATTGTATTAAAGTAGTAAAAATAAGTATAGGTAATAATATTAATTTTGAATAATATGCTAAATCAAAAGTGAATTGTCAAAAACTTTTTTTGAACATTAAAATAAGTCTTCGCCAAATTTTCCAAATTATCCGACTTAAAATTTTCAATTTTTTCTAATAAGCTGTGGTAGATAAACATTTAGTTTAAATCCGGGATGGAGAACTTGTGAAAATGGATTAACAATACTTAAAGGTCAGTTTTCTTGTGACAATTGTGTGTATTTATGTTAAAATTGTTAAGATAACACGTCTATTACGTACATTCAGATGTATTTTAGACGAAACGTCAGTTGTAGTCTAGACCGTCACTGGTTCGAGATTTACACGTTTTCCAGAATCAAAACATGAAGGCTTGCGAAGAGAAGTGGATGTAGGCGAAAGCCTGTCCACTTCTCTAAAGAGAGTAGTGGATCAGCGGTACAGGTCTAAGCTGTGTATATAGGTTTTTGATGGTACAACTGGGCTTGCCCATTGGTCATACTGTAAACATGTTAGCTAGCGGCGTAAAGAGCCGCTCCGTTGCGAGATCTAATGACAACACCTGGGTGAAGAGAAAATTCGGACTACTGCACATTTATTCAATAGAATTTATTCCTGCAGTAACTCTGGACCCACAATGCATCGCTTGTTAATCAACGTTCTCCTGAGAATGACAACAAAAGTTAAAAAAAAAACTTGCCTCAATTTAAGGGATATATTGCAGATAAATAGTAAATATAAAATGTTTTTCATTAAAATCAGCACTGTTCAGGCTTCGGTTTGGTAATGCAATGTACATGTGATGACAGAGTCTAGACGCACCAAATGTCGTGTGGGGTTTGATGTCTAAATACAGTTTATAAAACTGTACACTGAACAGGTCCAGTCCAAAGACTATTTCTACCTACGTAGCTATTAATTGCTACGTAGGTATTTAAACGGCCAAAAAATACAAGCAATGCAAAAAGTAAAATTAGCTACTTTGGGTAGGTTTAAATTAGCAGCCCTTTCATGGTAACTGCGGTACTAATCTTCTTCTGGGCAAATAAATAACGTGGAAAGATCTATATAACAATACATGTATATATCTAATCTGTTGAATATGTAAAAAAGTTATCCATACTGAAAGTGAAAGTAAAAACACGAAATCGATGCTCAACAATCCTTTACCAAATTTGTTTTCTTTAAGGGTTTTTCTCACAACCATAATCTCGTCTCCCTCGTCTTGAAAGAGGACGTGGCGCCCACTTCCCCCTACAAATCTGTCAAAGATGGTGAGAACATTTCCCTTTCGTTCATAAGTCCCTGGGCTCACAGTACTGAAACTGATATCTTACATGTTTTTCTGCTTCACTATAAAACTATAAATTTATCGGATATTCTTCAATGGCAAGGACTTCAAACCCGACTTATTAGGGAAAAGAGCAGCAACGGACAGGAAAGTGTAGTATTTTTAGACGTCGTGCACAGAATTGTAGATGTATAAATTGCCCTCAGGATGAGGCTGGTTCGACAATATCTACAATGTCACCGAATTCATTTGTCTCGTTTTTATCATCTTTAATAGTATCGTGTTTTAACATAACTATAGGAATGTAGAATGTTTTCTTTATTTATGTTTAAAATACTGAAACATCCCATTCAGCAATTTTGATTTTTTTTAATGAGAACAATTATTTTGTTATCTTATCTTTCACTTTATATTACTTTTTTTTTCGCTGATGACAGGTTTGTATTAATTTTCCTTTGAAATTGCAAGTGTGTAATTTTCGATGTTTTTTATACGTCGTTTAAGCGCAAAGACATTAAAAATTGAATGCGTAACAAGTTAGATTAAATTTCAAAACTTTGCTCTGTTTTCCTAAAAGTTTTAATTTTTACTATTTATTTTAAAATAAAATTTTATTTATCTGCACATTTCAAATTATGATACAATTATTTCCGTTTTTGAGCCCAGTACCATGATTTAGCCACCTGAGGAGTACAATATTGTACTTTGAAGGTGCTAAATCAGCAATAATTGTCTTATTATATGATTCAATGATTAAATGATACGAGGTCATTAAGCAGTTCATGCTATTTTTTGTTGTTGTTGTTGTTGTTATTTTTTTTTTGTTTTTGTTTACATTAGAAAAAGTCTTATCCAAATGCAATGAGAGAATCAGGGTTAAATAAACATTACCAGCCGTATAATTTTAGATTTTTATGCCCCCGTATCGAAAGATCCCGGGGGTATATTGTTTTTGTCCTGTCTGTCTGTTTGTCTGTTTATCTGTTTGTTTGTTTGCAGGCGCGTAGCCAGAATAGAAATGATGTGTACGCAAAGAACGACAGGGGGTTGGGGGGGGGGTCTTGAGCCCCCCCCCCCCAGTGTTTAAAGGCTCTGATCAGGCACGTAATAAAGCATTTGCCTGCCAGGAAAAAATTACAACTTTAAAAATTTTGTCAAGCAAGAACGAAAAAGGAAGATTGTCAAAATACGAAGTCCTATTTCTTGAGTGTGTGAGTTTGTTGAAGGGGGGGGGGGGTGTCAATCTTTCACAAACCAAATTTTTATTAATACATTACCAAATTACCATGATTTAACAATGGTGCAACAAACAGTAGGGATCTACCCTTTCAATGTACATTTTTCAATAGTAAAAGGTTAGGTTTTGGGAATAAATAGTGGGGAGGCTCCCCTGATACTACGTGCCTGCTGGTGAGGGCCCAGAAGCTCCGGACTTTTACCAAATATTTCATTCATTTTCTTAATATATAAAAATTATGCCATTTAGTTTTTGTTTAGGAAATAAAAGACATAGTAATATTTATTGTTTTAACGAAAATTAATATTCCATGGAAACTTATTGTACATATAATTGAGGCTAAAATTTAACCGATATATTAATTGGTATCATATAATCATTCTTAACGTTCAAAAACACGTATACAAAATTTTAATTATGAACAAAAAAATATCGTATTGTAAATCATACTAGTAGATCATAGCATTCAACGATGTGGCTGAAATTTATTTCTTCAAAGATCTTTTTAAAAAAATATATCAATGTATGATAGAACAAAATGACAAAATAATGAATGATTTATTTGGATTTGTCAGTTATTAAATAAAAGATTTCAAATTTTATCATACAGCCATGATAATTTAAAATTTAAATCGACACAATATGACACAGAATAATTTGAAACACGAATATTTGTTGGATGGTACTGAGATTTTTTTTCTCCGAATAATTCTCTCTTTTTTCTTATCTTTTTTTTTTTTTTTATCTTTTTTTTTCTGAAAATGATTTGCGTAAAGGCAGCTACGCGCATGGTTTGTCTGTTTGTCTGTTGTCAACTTTAAACTTGCCCATAACTTTTGATTGGTTGGAGCTATGACTTTTATATTTCACATGTGTATTTCTTGTGACAAGACCTTTCTTTGGGTACCACCATATTTGACCTTTTGACCTTGACCTTGGAGTTTGACCCACTTTTGCAAAATTTTATTAGACTTTAACCTTGGCCATAACTTCTGAACAGTTGGTGCTTGGGGTTTCAAACTTCACATGTGTATTCTTTGTGACAGGGCCTTCCTTTGGATACCAACAACTTTGACCTTTTGACCTTGACCTTGGAGTTTGACCTACTTTTGAAAAACTATAACCTTGGCCATAACTTTTGAACAGTTCGTGCTTGGGGTTTCAAACTTCACATGTGTATTCCTTGAGACAAGACCTTCCTTTGGATACCAACAACTTTGACTTTTTGACCTTGACCTAGGAGTTTGACCTACTTTTGAAAAACTTTAACCTTGGCCATAACTTTTAAACGGTTGGAGCTAGGGCTTTTCGACTTCACATATGTAATCCTTGTGACAAGACCTTTATTTGGATACCAACCACTTTGACCTTTTGACCTTGACCTAGGAGTTTAACCTGCGTTTGAAAAACTTTAACCTTGGCCATAATTTTTGAATGGTTGATGCTAGGGCTTTCATACTTCACATATGTAATCCTTGTGACAAGACCTTCCTTTGGATACCAACCACTTTGACCCTTTGACCTTGACATAGGAGTTTGACCTACTTTTGAAAAACTTTAACCTTGGCCATAACTTTTGAATTGTTGATGCTAGGGCTTTCATACTTCACATATGTAATCCTTGTGACAAGACCTTCCTTTGGATACCAACCACTTTGACCCTTTGACCTTGACATAGGAGTTTGTCCTACTGAAACATCATCCTAATCGATTACAAATTGTCCACTAATTTATTATTATATATAAAATATTTTTTGACAAAGATTTTGAAAAACACTGGATATATATTTAAGTATAACAATAACACCTTAAAGTATCAAAACAAATTTTTGCAATTTGCTATAACATAATGCTCAAAAAGAACAAGGTACGGTTTCAATACAAATCTTGCCCTGTGTTTTTCTTAAAAATAAAAGTGATATAAAAAATTAAAACTCAAGCTTTTTGAATTATTGGAATTCCATGCAGAAAGATCATACAAATCTTTTTTCTCACATGACCTTCCAAATGCTAATTGTGACGTCATAAACTTGTGCATTTTCCCGTATTTTCTTAAAAAGTTGCAGAAGACATCAATTTTCAATGGAATTTTCTTTCAGATAATATTGTCCACAGGCATCGCCCACAAAGATTTTGAGATATGTGATTTTTCAAAGAATTTTACACAACATATCTAAATATTAACGTGGGCGACGGCTGTGGACACTATTTTATTAAGGAAAATAACCCTTGAAATGGGTCATTTTGAGGCTTTTTCTGTTTAAATAGAGAAATGCATCAAATTAGTGACGTCATATATCTAGAATGGTATTCCATCATGCTATATTCTTTCCTGATTTATTACAGTCATATACTCAACTAATATTTAAGCCAGTTTTAAAACTTTTTGAAAACATTAAATTTTTAGGGCACAATAAAGGTAAAACCATACCTTCTTCTTTGTACCATATGTAACTTAAAGAAAAGTGAATGATCTGCATCTTTGTAATTTTTTTACTTTGTGATTGCATTAAAAAAAATTACAAATTTTTTCCTAACTATTTCTAAATTTTATTCTAAAAATCCACTATTATTCATTTAAAAGTTTTTTTTAAATGTTTTTTTTTTTTTTTTTACAAATGCATGAATATATCATGCAATATATTAACATGTTGATGAACAAAAATTTGAGAGAAATAAGATTAAGTGTAGAAAAATCTCGAGAGACAATAAGCGACAACAGAAAATGTTAATTGTAACTGAAATTTCAAACAGATTTGTTACATGACTCCGTATGATTCGTCATTGCGTATATTTTAAACTATACGCTCCTCTCAATATTCAATTTATTTAAAACGCGCTCTGCTTATCCAATGTTTTAATCCTTACTTGTATAGATAAAAAAAAACACCGACAAAACTAGTGATTATATCTTTATAAGACCACTCTCCTAACAAGACTATTGGTTACATTTAAACATACATTTAATATAATATAATATATCTCCTGACAAAACTATTCATTATAATTTAATAATTAATGAATCTCCATAAAAAACTACTGATTGGATTACTCAAACATATGCAAGTAATATCAAACCTATCTTTGGACAAGACTATTGATTACATTCAACAATACATGCAATAAAAAAACCAATCTAATGATATGACTTGATTACATAATTTAAATCGTACATGTTTGATAAAAATATATCTCCTGACGTGACTTTTGATTACATTAATGATACACTTAATATAAGACCTATTTCTCGACAAAACAATCGATTACGTTGATATTAGTCATACATGTAATATAAAAAAAATCAATCAACTAACACTGAAATTGATGACATTTAAATTTACCTCCTAATAAGATTTTTGATTACATTTAATCATACAAATTATATATAATCTCTCCTGGCAACACTTGATAACATTTTTTAATAATGCATATAATTTGAAATCAATCTTCTGACAAAAATAATGATCACATTTAATCATACATGTCATTTAAAATCAATCACCTGAGAAGATTTTTGGTTGCATTAAATCATACAGGTTATATAAAACATTGATAAGACACCCAAGGCACAGTGTCATTTAAATAGTAAGCAATGACAAGCGTTTTTGACGTTAGTCACATTAAATGTGATATAGGCAACTCGTTATACGATACAGACTTATTTCTCAACTAAACAAATGGCGCGTAACAACCCAAATTTAATTAATGGAAAATGGAATAATATAATGGATACTTTTCTTTATGGAAGGTCAAGGATGAACAGCAAACATTTAATGATTTGTAAAAAATGACATCCACCATTCAATAAAATCTCTAACTGATGGTATGTATCATTACATTTGTGACGGAAATCATTTCATCTTTGCAGAATGATTTAAAATGAGAGTGCAACATGTCAATGGGCAGAATTTATATGTTTATTGCATGGCGTGTTGAGAAATTTAGATACTTTACAACAACACACACTGAATTAAGATTGATCAGAGCCAGAGCAATCTTATCCTGAAGCAATGGAAATCTTAATGCTTATACATACTAACAAGTCAAAATTTTAAGACACCTTAAAAGTAGGTGGTAGAAAAAGTCTCAGGAAATGACTACCAGAAAATTAAATGAGTCCATGCTATTGCGCTACATAAGCTACTCAGTAAAGATAATTCTCAATTATCCTCTTTACATCTATCATTTAAAAACAGTATCTTAAAAAATTGCGAAATATGTCAAGACATGTACACTTATTTCAATATGATATTTTAAAGTACACAGTATAGAGCTGAATTTTGTGACAAAGAGTATTATCTCTTATTTTTTTTGATTTACTCAGCACTTTCTTCACCTCAGAGACGTTTTTGTCTTTCAAACCAATCTTTGCTTTTTTTCTGAACTTATAAAATAATAATTATGTACTCTCAGGAACAGACACACTCTCTATGTCTAACACAGACCTCATAACTAAATCCTCTTTCCCCCCATCATCATAACCTCTCTTTCACTGTCTCACACATACTGCCTCATATCTCTTTAATGTCTCTTATTCGATACTCAAGAAAATGTTCTGAGAATGATCAATTTTTAATTCAAAACAGACTGCTGATAGACAAGTCAATGTTACAGGGACTTCAAGAACCTCGTTTAACGTCAACATTCCATATATTCTATGATTGTTATAATGACCTTGATAGAAAATATAGCCTATCATTGGGTCATTTTTGGCTGACTTGTTTCATATCAATTGTTAGACTTTATTAATACATGTACTAAATTTGATTACGAAATTTTCCGTCTACCTGATCAACACAAAGGTATCAAGGGGGGTTTGACTGGTCTATAGGTGATGCTTACTTCTAGGCACTTGATCCCACCTCTGGAATTTCCGGCGGTACTTGTTTTATGGCCTGTTCACATATTCATTGTATTGGTTTTTTTTTTTGAGATATCTGTTTGTTATCCTCACCGCTTTTTTCATATAGTCATATATCATGTTTCTTTAATACACTCCGAACTATTTTGCAGATAGCACTTTTTATCAAATGAATTATCGCTTTTTTGAACTTTCGAAACAGTCATCTTGTTCTAGCTAGAACAGCTCCCAGTCAGTGTGATACAGGATCACACTCTCTATAAAATCCACCAAAATGTATAGTTCTGTAATGTCCAACATCAATCAGTGTAAACAAAAGATGTTACAGATTACAAAAGGCCCAAGGACCTAGAATCGATCATCTGATAGATTATACAACACTATAACTTCTATCCGAAGCCTCTTAGTATAATAAATATTTAGATGAAGCCTGGAATTTCTAAAGTAGGTAACCGTGACTTATTTTTTTGGTAATCATACTCTGGGAACCCAAGATGCACCAAATGACATGGTTTAATGATTCTAAGCCCCTTATCGTCTTTAATATTCAGATAAAGCCACGGAATTCCAAAAGAAGGACACAGTGGCTTACTTTTTGGTGGACACAATACAAGGACTAAAGTGAATCAACTCAAAACGTTTGATCTCTTAGTACCATGACTATTGAGATACAACTATGAAATTCCAAAGGTTAGCCACCTTGACCAATTATTTTAGTTGACACAGTCAGTTTACCTTAGATGAATCAACTGACAGACATTGATGATTTTAAGCCTTTTCTTATCTTAAATATTGAGATAAAAGTGTAAAATTCCAAAATTAGATAAAATTGATATACATTTTATTTGAAATATTCCAGGGTTCCAAGATGCATCAACTGATAGTTAGATGATTCTAAGCCTCTTACTGTTTGAAATATTTAGATATAGCCGTGAAATTCCAAATGTAGGTCAAAATAACCTACTTTTTGGTTAACATACTCCGAGAAACAGATGTTTGATCTCTAAGCCTCTGATTATTTTTAAAAAAAATCTCTTTATAAAGCATACTTGTCTCTGTTTCAGCACCTGGCCCAAAGACCAGAAACTGAGAATAGATTTAAGTCAACATTTTGATTTTCAATATCTTGAGTTTTATTTAATGTATATGCTTTAAAAAACTGCAATTTTATATAACATTTAAATTCAAACATATGATAAAAATTTTGTTTCATTATCAAAATTATTTAAAAAGCTATATTGGTTTGAAATTTTGACTTAAGTCTCTTCTCAGTTTATGGCCTGATCATCTTTATAATTTGTTACTATATCACCTTGTGATGTGAATTAAGGCTAAATGACAGTCACTTTCAGTTTGCTATAATAACACCAACCTTGTTTTCTAATGCAATATACAATGATAAAGACTCTCTATTCAGAGATAGTTGGATCTGCGCTATTACCATTGACCAGATGTATAACAGGTGTGAGAATCTCAATTTTTTTAAAACTATTCTTTTTAGAAAAGTACTTTCTCTGTATATATTACAAGAAGAGTCTTAGCAGCCTCTAGCAGATCTTTCACTATTTGCATATATATATCCATCCTCAGATATGCACTAAGAAACTCTTGTAAATAAAAATCAGCCCCTGCCTGTAGTAGCTCCTTTATTACACTCAAATATTATACCAGTAGCAATTCCTTCATAACACTCCACCCATGCCTGCTGTTGTCAGTGGTGTACGTATCTGACACACCTTGCTCTTTGATAGCAGTCTGCGCCTTAAGCAGCTACTCATATGTCCATCCCCACATGCTCCTAACAATGGTGTATGATACATAATTTCCTTACTGAGATTAGGTACTGCCTCTAGAAGCTCCTTTACTACACTCATATGTCCACCCTTACGTGCTGATGTCAGCGGTGTATGAGTTTTACTTTGACGATTGATACAACTCCCGCTTCTAGTAGATCCTTCACTACACTCATTTGTCCATTTTCACAACTGTCGATGGCTTATCATACTCACCTTGCTGTTTCATGACAGCTCCCGCTTCTAGTACCTCCCTCGGTACACTGTAAGTCCACCCTTACATGCTACTGCCAGTGTTATATCAAACTAACCTTTTAGATTTATATCAGCTCTCGCTTCTAGTAACTCCTAACAGAGTCTAGCACATCTGTTTCATATTTGGATATTTTACTTGAAAAAGACGTTAATGGTAGTCTAGCAACCAAGCTGTATAATAAAGGTGATGACTTTAACTTTTCAATCGTCAACTTCACTTACTTATGCAGCAATATACATTCATCACCTGCATACGGGGTATATATCTCTCAGTTGATTCGATACGTAAGAGCATGCTCTACGTATGTACAATTTCTAAAACGAGGTAAATTATTGATAAATAAGTTGATGAAACAAGAATATCAGCTGTCTCGTTTAAAGTCATCATTTCGTAAGTTCTATGGTCGATACAATGACCTTGTCAGCAAATACTATTTATCATTGAGTCAAATGCTGACTGACGTTTTTCTTTCTAATTGTTAGGCCATTATTTACACACTGAATTGTCGACGGATTTTTCCGTTATTTCCCGATCATGACAAGGAGCACACGGCGGGTGTGACCGGTCGGCAGGGGATGCTCACTCCTCCATGGCACCTGATCCCACCTCTGATGTTTGGAGGTCCGTGTTTGCTCTGCTCCTATTTTGTATTGTTTGATGGACTTTTGAGCTTGAATACTATTCGTTATCTCCATATATTTTACTTCACTACACTCATACGTCCAACATCACATAATGCTGTCATTGGAGTCTTTTACTGACCTTGTTTATTTATATCAGGTCCCGCTTTTAGTAAAGCCAGTACGCCCAAATGTCCACCTGCACATGCTGCTATCAGCGGTTTAGTATACGTATTTTCTGAATTAATATCAGCTCCCGCTTCTAGTAGCTCCTTCACTACAATCGTATGTCCACACCTACATTCTGCTGTCAGTGGTGCATCAATAAAACCTTTTCGATTGATATCAGCTCCCGCTTCTAGTAGGTCCTTCACTACACTAAGATGTCCACCCTTACATGCTGCTATTAGTGGTGTATCATATTTATCTTGTCTATTGATATCAGCTCCCGTTTTTATTAGCAACTTCACTACAATCGTATGTCCATACCTACATGCTGCTGTCATTGGTGCATCAATAAAACCTTTTCGATTAATATCAGCTCCCGCTTCTAGTAGTTCCTTCACTACACTCAGATGTCCACTCTTACATGCTGCTATTAGTGGTGTTACTTTTTTACCTTGTCTATTGATATCAGCTCCCACTTCTAGAAGCTCCCTCACTACACTTATATGTCCACCCCTACATGCTGCTGTCAGTGGTGAATCATACTCATCATGTTAAGAATTGAATAAAATTCCCTTATCTAATATCTCAAATACAATTGTAGATCTATCCATACGTGCTGCTGTCAGTGGTGTATCATACACACATTGTTGATTGATATCAGCTCCCGCCTTAAGAAGATCCCTAACGACATCAATATATCCATGCTTACATGCTGCTGTCAGTGGTGTATCATATTCACCTTGTTGATTGATATTAGCTCCCGCTTTAAGTAGCTCCTTCTCTGCACTCATATATCCACTCCTACATGCTGCTGTCAATGGTGTATCATGCTTTTTACATAAATTCATATCAGCTCCCGATTTAAGTAGCTCCTTCACTACACTCATGTGTCCATGCCGACATGCTACTGTCAGTGGTGTATCAAATATACCTTGTTGATTGATATCAGCTCCCGCTTTAAGTAACTCCGTCACTACACTCATATGTCCACCCTCACATGCTGCTTCCAGTGGTGTAGTATACAAATCTTGTGGATTGATATCAGCTCCCGCCTTAAGTAACTCCTTCACTATACCAATATGTCCATGCTTACATGCTGCTGTCAGTGGTGTATCATATTCAACTTGTGAATTGATATCAGCCCCCGCTTTCAGTAACACCTTCACTACACCAATATGTTCACCCTCACATGCTTCTATCAGTGGTGTATTATATTGACCTTGTTGATTGATATCAGCCCCTGCTTGTAGTAGCTCCACTGATATCAGCTCCCGCTTTAAGTAACTCCTTCACTATACGCATATGTCCACCCCTACATGCTGCTGTCAGTAGTGTATTAAACACACATTTTTGATTGAAATCAGCCCCCGCTTTAAGTAACTTCAATATACTCATATGTCCACCACTACATGCTGCTGTCAGTGGTGTGTCATGTTTACCTTGTCGATTGATATCAGCACCCGCTTTAAGTAACTCCTTCACTATACCCATATGTCCACCACTAAATGCTGCTGTCAGTGGTGATTCAGTTTCACCTTGTGGATTGATATCAGCTCCCACTTTAAGTAACCCCTTTACTATACTTATATGTCCACCCCTACATGCTACTTTCAGTGGTGTATCATACCCACCTTGTTGATTGATATCAGCTCCCGCTTCAAGGATCTCCTTCACTACACTCATATGTCCACCCTCACATGCTGCTGTCAGTGGTGTATCATATTTACCTTGAAGATTGACATCAGCTCCAACGTTAAGTAACTCCTTCACTATACTCAGATGTCCACCCCTACATGCTGCTGTCAGTAGTGTATCATACTCATCACGTAGATAAATATCAACTCCCGCGTTAGATAAGTCCTTCACTTTTCTCAGAAATCTACCTAAACATGCTAGTGTAGTTGGTTCAAATAAGAAAGCATCATATTGCAGTTCCTTGTTTATATTGACGTACTTTATGAATATTCTTACAGTCTCTAAATCTCCACTGTGACAACTCAATACAAGTAAACAGTCTTGTTCGAAAACAGAACAACTATTGTCCTGATTTTGATTTCTTGTATCACTCATGGAGTTTGATAAACATAATTTGTCTTTTGCATTATTAATATCAACTCCCGCGTTAGATAAGTCCTTCACTTTTCTCAGAAATCTACCTAAACATGCTAGTGTAGTTGGTTCAAATAAGAAAGCATCATATTGCAGTTCCTTGTTTATATTGACGTACTTTATGAATATTCTTACAGTCTCTAAATCTCCACTGTGACAACTCAATACAAGTAAACAGTCTTGTTCGAAAACAGAACAACTATTGTCCTGATTTTGATTTCTTGTATCACTCATGGAGTTTGATAAACATAATTTGTCTTTTGCATTATTTTTTTCAATGTTATTTTCTATTTCATTTGTTTCAAAACTTAATTTGGAGCTAAAAAAATTCCAAAATAGTTCAATCTCTGTTTCTTTGTGTAATTCAGTTTGTTTTACAATATATTGTAGGATCTGATTGTGTCCGTAGTAAACCACCCAACTGATAACCCTAACACAATATTTTGTTACTAAAAAACCTCTCCTATTCCTCACTAGCCTCTTTCTGCACAGCAATCCCTGTCTGAACCTCTTCCGGCTCATCTTATCCCTCTCCTCTCTCACACGTTCTCCTTTACTCACTACCTTAGACACGTCTTTCTGTTCTGACAGAAATAAAGACTTCAGCTCTGTGTAAGGTTTTGAAATTAACACCTCAATAAAAGCCTGACATACCTTAGGATGTTTTAAAGCATTATTCATAAAAACATCATACAGCTCCATATTTTCTATATCCCCGTACAAACGCTCTGCAAACATCGGGTACTGATCCTCACTTAACCTTATACAGAGATCAAATGAATCCTGGCTTCTTTCACTTGTTACTGCTTGATGCTCCCCAGCACTAAATTCTTCATTCTCACCGAGTTTGCATTCAACCTCCGACTCTTTTTTACATTCTTTTACTTTTACGTTAGCAATGTAACTACTGCTGATATATTGCAAAACAGTTCTGGAAACTGACATCCATAATGATATGCAAGGATTTCAAACACAGAGTTATGAATAAATGTATACTCAGAGCCACGGAGTTTTGTGTAAGTCCCCTCCATTACTGACAGTGCTTTAACAAATTTAAATGCATCCATGTAACTCTCGGCTTCACAACTTTCTAGTACTCTTGATTTCATTTCACATAAAACTTCGTTTTCTGTGTTTTTTAATATTGTTTTGGATAGTTTATTTTCATTTACATGCACAAGACCAATGTAGCATAGCTGCATTTTGTCAAATTCTTCTAGAATTCATTCAGCAGGTAAAAAACCTTTCAACATTGTTTCTAATTTCCACCCCACCTTTTGAGTACATTTTACATGACAAAGGAAACATATCCGATGTAATTCTCAGTAATGCAGGAGACAACAAACCTCTATCCAAGCCGTATTTCTGAAGAATCGCATTTTGTCTTTGCATTTTAATTATGTTTTTCTCATTTAAGAAAAATGATTTGTAACATTCATTAAACACTGCCTCCCGACATGACATTAATATCTTTGTATTTTTACTGGAGGGATCTGAAATTCTTTTTTCATGATCTATCAATAACTCTAATTTTTGTTTTTGAAGACCATAAACACCTACCACATCATCAATAACAAATACTTGTTGCTTACGAGAGTCACAATAATCTTCGATTTTCCTGATATCAATAACTGGAACAATCTCGTATCCTTCTTTCTGGAGTTTCAGGGCTATGTGATGAATCGTTGCCGATTTTCCGGATCCTGGGACACCAACAAATGTCATATAAGGTTGACTTCTGACTTTATCCAACATAACAAGGAAACTGTGGGTTTCACTGTAAACCTCATCCTCTTCTTTCCATCGTATGAACCTTTTTTCATGAATATCTAAAATGAATTGTGAAATTTCTAGCTTTCTGAAAAAAATTCAATTAATTATCTAGTAACTAACAGAAGCAACTTTTTAAGTCTATGAAAAGTACATTTCAGAGACTTAAGGGTTTTGCTAATCACCTGAATTACGAGTTTCTCTTCCTATATGAAAGAGTCTCAACCTAATGGCGGCCACCTGAGCCCAAGGGAACCCTATTTTAATCAAATTAGAATTCATATTGCATGGCGATCCCATTAATAAATATGACAGATGTGGCCTTAAAGTTTAGAGAAAAGCGTCCCTTTAAAAATTACTGGATACAATAAATGTTTTACATGTATATGCAAAATATATATGACATAATTTAGTGTATGCATTCTTCTATAATTCTAAAGTTTCCATTAAAAATCATTTATCATGAACCAAACATGGAAGTCGGAATGCGAAGTATTTAATGCGTTTAGCGTGGAAATGCATATAATCTATTGCCCTTGACCTCTGACCTAGTTTAAAGAATACTAAAACCGTTAATTCATCCTTGGGATTTTGAGAGGTAAAGGTTTGACAGACGGCACATGTATTATAATAGCCATTCCATTATATCGAAGTCTTACTACTCATTGATGTTTTTTTTTTCTTCGCAGACAAACACATGAATTATAATACTAGCTAGGATGCAACATATTAAAAAACTAAACCCTCTTAGACAGCAAATACTATTAATCATTTAGTCAAATGCTGACTGACGTTTTTCAAACTTACTGTTCGGCCATTATTTACACACTGAATTGTCGACGGATTTTTCCGTTATTTCCCGATCATGACAAGGAGCACACGGCGGGTGTGACCGGACGGCAGGGGATGCTCACTCCTCAATGGCACCTGATCTCACCTCTGATGTTTTAGAGGTCCGTGTTTGCTCTGCTCCAACATTTGTATTGTTTTATTAGACTTTCGAGCTTGAATACTGTGCGTTATCTCCATACATTTTATAAGATTTATTCATATCATTTATGGCACATGCGTTCCTCATACAGGTTTAAAGTGCGGGGTATTGAAACATGATATATATTTCCTATGAATGAAAACCCTGTCTGTCAACGTTTTAATGAATAATAATATGTTAAATTGCTCCGAGTATTTTTGCTAAGGAGGTCAGAGAATAAGGTCAAATTGAGCAAAACACTGGTATTTTTATGTTTGATAATAACAGTGCACAAACTAAATTAGACAGATATAACTTTTAAAGAACATGTTATTTATAAGTGTATATCAGATCAGTGAAGTATATGTAATCAAAAAAAAAAAAAAAAAAAAAAAAAAAAAAAAGATCAAAAATCAAAGGTAAAGTTCAAATTTCATGAAGCCAAAGACTCTGGAATTTTATAAAAGCAATAACACAAAACAATACAAGACCAGAATACTATAATTCCTTATCTTTTACAGTTCTTGAGATATAAGGTGTAATAGATGGACAGCTAGACGGACGAACAGACAGACGCCTAGTTAAGTGATCTCTAATTGTTCCTGCTCTGAAGGTGAGACAAAAATTTATCAGTTATCTCGAGTTCAACAAAAAGAGGTTAATTACAATCACTTCAAAATCTACGATTATTTGTATTAACAATTATACGATTTTTTTCTTCAATTTACATAATTGATTAATTTGACACACACACAAAATAATGTTTCAAAATTGTTTTCATATTAAAATTTTTCAGACTAAATGTGAGACAAAGTGTGTAAAATATTAATGTAAAAAATTCAATTCTTTTAGATATACAGGGGAAAAAAAATTAAACTTTTAAAATAAAGTTTTCTTTAAAATCTGAAACTTTTAACAAAATATGTCTCTCCTGTTGCCATTCTAAACGGTTTATTCTACCTATTCCCACTTTTTGAAAATCAGGTAGGAAAAGGTAAGATTTTATGTGGGAATAGGTGGAATTTTATGTGTAAACAAATATTTAACGGCATAAACATATAATAACCGTATAAACAGTGATTATTGAACACCCGTTGGAATAGAGGACAGGTAAAATGGCATTTTATTATTATAAATCAGACTTTTTACTAATATTTAAAATTAAAATTGGAGATATCTAAGTGAATTAAATCACATTTTACGATGATTTATTTATGGCATTTGCTATTTCAGCTATTTAAATGCACTTTTTCATAAATCAATTTATTTTATGTTCAAAATTCAAGATATTAAAGTGTTGATTTTTTAACTTTTTTTTTTATTTTCTAAAATCCATATATTTAATCAAAATAAATCATTTTTCCCTAAATCTATTTATTTTCTGTCTTTAGATGTACAAAATATTAGTAAATCTTAAGAGGTTATGTAATTAGTCTAATTACTATAAAAACAAACTAACTAGTATCTAAACATCTATTGTTATTTGCAAGTGAGAATAGGTGGAATTGCAGTTTTTAAAAAGTGGGGATAGGTAGAAGACACCTTAATTCTAAACATTTAAACCAGAATGTCTATACAATAAGTTTTTTATTTGGAAAAAAAGTCAACATTAAATGAATTTTTGCAAAAAAATTCGATATGCCGGTAGTAGTTTTGCATTCACCAACATACCTTTGACATTTTGAGGGATTGCGGACTTCGGTGTCCTGATTTCATCTGGAAAAATATGAAAAAAAAATTGAGAATAGTAATTTGAGAGGTAAAATTCCATTATTGCAAAGCTAGGATCCAACATATACTTGAAATACATTGAATTATCCCTGACAAGATGTAATCTTGACAAATATGAAACAAATACGTACTTGTATTAGTCAGTTTGATAGAGACGAACTTCTCGTGTGTTTGATGAAAAAACAAAATTCAAAATACTTTTTTCAGAGATTTTGGCCAGCATTTGGTTCACATTGAAGTTGTTTTCGATTTTCATTGGACATTTTTAACATTTGTACATTCATTATACTATATCAAGCACAATAAAATAAATTGTGAAACTGCATTACACGATATATTAGTAATATTACATGATATGATTCGATAGTAATTGTAAAGCCAATATTTTCACACTGAATTTTCTACGGATTTTTCTGTTTGTCCGATCATGACAAAGAGCAAACGGCGAGTGTGACCGGTCGGCAGGGGATGCTTACTACTCCATGGCACCTGATCAAACCTCTGATATTTTGAGAGATCCGTGTTTGCTACATTTGTATTGTTTCAATGAAATTTTTAGATTGATTACCTTCATATTTTTTTATCTGTTTACCCAAGCCCTAGACGATCTTGAGTTATCTAAAACCATGCTACGTCATCGATTTAGTCAGCTTAAAAACACAAAAATATATCATTTGTGTAAATATAATTATTTTTGTCTGCTTCAAAGCAGTTTAATAACTTATTCAAGATATTTTATTTGAAATATAAATATACTTACCAACAATTTGCAGCATTTTATTTTGATTCTCAATTCTGAAAGTTTCACTCTCTTCTAATTTACCTAACAGGAAAATCAAAGTTTGTTTAAAGTAAGCATTAACTTCTGAAACAAATTTAAATAGCAATAAACTCAATTAATAGTTAAATGTCAAACTTAATAAACGAATTTACTTTTCAAGCCTTGGATTATTTCTCTAGTTTCTGCATCTTCTTCAGCTTGTTTCCTCAGTTCTTCTATGTAATGACACTCACGGACAGGGTCCATTGTCTCAAGTCTCAAAAAGTCAACCTCCTTTTCATACTTGTTCCCGTTGTTAAGGAAAGAATCAAGGTCCACAACTGCTGATCTGACAGAGGAATAGACTGCGTTGAAATCAGCATTGGAAAGGACAGGACTTGAAAAATGTACACACTGATTTCTAGCAATACGAATCCTCTCAATGTTGGCAGAAAGAAATCGATCTGTAGGATCTGGATCATTTCCCCAGGCATTGCTGTGTGGTGGTATGCTACAAATGTTTCTGAGTAGTGTGTACAATAATGGAATGTCCATGTCATTATAGTTTCCAGCATAATTACTGCCTTTAGGTAAAACATGATTCATTTGTGGTGCTGTCGGACGGGGCAGATTAAACCTCTTTTGTTTAATGACATGTGTGAATGTTGACGGTGGTGCATGATGAAGTAAAACATCACGTAGTTGATCTGTACATGGACCCAAGAGAAGCCGACAGGCTGTAAGGATGTGAAAATCCAGACCTGCATGAACATGGCATTTTAGGTACATTGTACCAAAAAAGCCAAATATTGGCATAATTATATATTTACGATGATCATTGGAACAAAGAAGTATCTATTTTCTGATTACATTTGTAACCAAAATAGTCTTTTTATTGGTTGTTTCCTTTCCTTTTATTTATTTATGTGGGGGGGGGGGGGTCTTTTTCCTGTGATAAACTTGTTTGTGTATAAAAGCTTAGGGATTGATATTTTCTCAAAAAAAAAAAAAAAAAAAAAAAAAAAAAAAAAGAAAAGAATGAAAGCACCCACTCTAAATGAGATTTGTGTTACAATGGTTATATCCTGACAAATAAAAACCAGATCATGATGTTTACAAGTTAACAACGCCCAACTATATATCATAGGCCTTTTATCAAGGAAGCAAAGAAGCAACTATAAGGAGTTAGATATGCAGAAAGGAGGATAGAACTAATTATATTAACAGGTGTAAAACAATAACCTTAACTAGAACTCTTAAACAAAAGAAGATTTTGGAGAACCACTGAGGAAAACCCATATGTGAAACTTCATTCTGCTGTAAATATATTTTTTATTATGTCTGTGTGTGTGTGGGGGGGGGGGGGGGTTGTAAATAGTTTCTCATTTTACGAGGGAGGGAAGATCTACATGTTTATCGGAAATGGTTGAAACTTAGAAATGGGCATTCTTTTTCAATCTTTTTATATGATGTTCGCTGCACTTGATTGTTATATATATACGTACATGATATATAGGTCTAGATCTTCGAGAAAATTCGGAAGGTATTCTATAAGGTCTTGCCTGCTGTATGAAAAGGACGAAAATATACAAAGGAAAATAATAAAAGTCAAGATCTTTATATGCATACCGTTTTAATTCGGTAAAGTAAAGCCTAGCATAGTCCGTAAATGTTACATGTTCAAATTCGCGAGGTAAACAAACTCTACAAATACCAAAGAGTTACCTACCGGGTCACTGATGCGTTTGAAAACTATATTTAGAATGAATGTTTCAAGACTTCGATTTTAAACTGAAAAGTTCAAGAGTAAATGTTTATTTTACTGCATGCTATATGAAAAGTGATGCTCATTTCTCCGTAATTCACTAGGTAATATATTATTTCACATGAAATGTGAAAAGTACCCTAGTTTTTTAATACCGGTCTTTGTTTTTACCGAATAACTAAATAATACCAGGAATCTAACTGAACGAGCATTATTTTTGAGATAGGATAGATATTAAGGTACACATTGAAATCTTGTGAAGTGTACTTTTTCTTTGCCATGCCCTTGAACTTTTCGGTTAAATTTGATATTTTATATCTTGAGCTATAATAGGAGCCCACGTGAATACTAAGGGTCACATGATGACAAAAAATATCAATATTAAAAGTGGAGGACAAACTCTTCAAGATGACACAAAGACATTTCCATTAGAGTCTTATGCTAGAAAATCAGACGGTTAAACTTCAAATGTCTTGTTTTCATTGTCTTTTTTTTTTTTTTTTTTTTTTTTTTTTATTGAAAATGTTGCCTTAATTGTACTGCGTTGGGTCTCCCTGATTACAACCTCTTCCATTACTGAACTGATAAGTTACCACCTTGATTAATTGTTGTTGTAATATTCTTATAAAAAACTTGAACCCATTTTCTAATAGATTCTCCAAAGTTAAAGAAATACAATACTCTAAACAAGTAATCCCAAGACACTATATTAAAAGCTTTTTCAAAATCAATAAAAAGAATCATACAAGGAATATTGTTGACTTGAGTATAATTCATAATATCATAAATCAGTTTTGTGTTTTCTGATATATTTCTACCTAGTATAGATCCTCTTTGGTCTCCTTGT
>NW_026889817.1:82500-85000 GCF_033153115.1 Saccostrea echinata
CAAGTGCTTAGGAAACCGGTTAAGCTCGGAGACGAGGTAAAACTTGCGTTCCGCGCTAAGTTCTTTTCCGACTGATAGCGCGGAAAGGGTGCGAGATAAAGGCCCTAAACTCAGTACATAAAAGATTAAGAAGACTTCAAGGAATCCACATACCAAGGCTCAGCCTCAGTGCTCCAAGGGCATGCAACCTATGGGTATTTGAAGAAAATGTTCTGTAATTCCAGTTGGACCAAAAGACGACGTCAGCGGAAGTCGAAAATTTGGGACGAAAGGAAACTCCTCTTTTCATGAAAGGTCAAGTAGGTCTTGAAATCCTTACCTCAATCCTTCTCTCTGAAATGACCAGAAACTGCTCAGAAGGGGTGGCAAATTGACGCCAAATGGAAAGGTCCGCATCTCTCTTAGTTTTCAGGCGATTTTCAAATTCTTGGTGTCATTGAAAAGGTCTTGGCAAGTTCTGTCAACAACCCGAAGATGGTTATTAGAGGTGAAAGAGGAAAAAAGTTGCGAGGGTTGAAAGATGTCTGTGTATGCAGCGTGGGTACACCTAGGCAATATCTGCTCTAGAAAGCCTCAAGAAAAGTGGCTAATTGTTCGGAGCGTTATGGCTATGGATAGATGCTGTCAAGAGCTTTCTAACAAGCCCAAGATCTTGAAAATCCATAACGAAATAAAGACCTTCTGCCGTTTGCAAGCATATAAAAGAAAATCGCCTGTTATTCTACTTTTTGCTCTCTAGAACGACAAGTGCATGACATCAGCGCAAAGAGCTCTTCAAGACCTTTCCAACGACACCAAGAACGTTGACATCGGAGCAGTCTGTCAAAAGATATGAGCAAAAAAACGAAAAGTAAGTGTTTGCAGGGGGTTAAAGTCAGGGTTAGTGGGGGTTAGGGTTACGGTTAGTGTTAGGGTAAGGGTTAGGGTTAGTGGGGTTAGAGTTAGCAGGGTTAGTGGGGTTAGGGTTAGTGGGGTTAGTGGGGTTAGGGTTAGGGTTAGGGTTAGGGTTAGGGTTAGGGTTAGGGTTAGGGTCAGGGTTAGGGTCAGGGTTAGGGTTAGGGTTAGGGTTAGGGTTAGGGTTAGGGTTAGGGTCAGGGTTAGGGTCAGGGTTAGGGTCAGGGTTAGGGTTAGGGTTAGGGTTAGGGTTAGGGCACTTTGACGTGGTGCGGGTGCGGGATTGCGGGACTCCGCCTATTTTATCACGTGATTGTCAATCATTTCATTGTGAAAGTAGGTGTTTTCTTGCAGAATTTCTTTCGATTTGGACGTTTATATACTGTTGTGTTTTTAATGGGTGATTTTTTTGATGTAAGGTAATATTTCATTTGATTTTTTTAATTGCTAATTATCATGTATTGTTTGAGTAAGCAACGGCATCTTTTTTAAGGAAGTAATGCATAATCTTGCCTTATTTTTGCATTAAAAATTTACGGAAGTATAATGAATTTTTTGTGTTTAAGAGGACAAAGTTTATGTATATTTTTTTGTGTTCTTCAATAGTACCTGGTAATTTAAAGTGTATTTTCAATGGTTAATTAGGATATATTCCTTTTAATTACACAATAAGAACATATTGATTGAAATTAAGGTCATTTAAGTAAACTTCAAATGATGCTGAGTATGCACACCAGTGTACTCGGGTATACCCTAGGTATACCCGGGTATAACCCAGGGTATACCCGGGTTTAACCCAGGGTATACCCGGGTTTAACCCGGGTTATACCCGGGTTTAACCCGGGTTATACCCGGGTTTAACCCGGGTTATACCTGGGTTTAACCCAAGATATACCCGGGTTTAACCCAGGATAATCAGGGTTAGGGTTAGGGTTAGGGTTAGGGTTAGGGTTAGGGTTGGGTTAGGGTTAGGGTTAGGGTTAGGGTTAGGGTTTGGGTTAGGGTTAGGGTTAGGGTTAGGGTTAGGGTATAGGGACAAAACGAAGATGAACTATCTAGGTCATGAACTATGTAGGTCAAATGAAAGTGAAAGTGAAAGTCAGGGATAGAAGTAATAGGAAAGGAAATAGTGGAATTTTCCGAAGCTCATAACTTTCTTATTTATCATCCGATTAAGACGATATTGGTGTCGTTGGAAAGCTAAGAAGACGGACAACATGACTAAGTCAGAGGCATAAAACCCAGGTATCAGGAAAAGAGAGAAAAGTTGGCTTTTAATTTACACCAAGGATTGAGCTTAGAAATTGAGAAATTGAGAATTTTTTACCATTTTCAACCTCCAATATCTGGAGAACGGCATGCAATCGACACACCGCTCTCATGTCAGGGATACACCCCGATAGGGACTCCTAGAAGCTGCAAAGAATTAGCAGAAATACTTTCTCCCTCTAAAGATATTATTGACTGAACATGCGGAAAATGTACAAAAGTCTTAGAAAATGTGAGACAGGGGTTAGACGGTTTTTTTGTGGTCAGCTCCAGACAACCTGAACGTTGCCGAGGAGGTCTCAGTGAGTACTTTTCAAGTGCTTAGGAAACCGGTTAA